>NW_021476590.1:0-302 GCF_001605985.2 Dendrobium catenatum | reverse complement strand
GAAGCTTCGGGCGGCGGTTTCCGGCGGCCGTTCGTGGAGGAAATTGTAGGGAAGATTAAGAGAAGGCTAAGGTGAGTTCTTATGAACCATTTCCCCATGTTTTTCCTTAGGGTTTTCTCAAGAAAAGATTTCTAGGGTTTGAGAAAACTTTGTTTTTCTTTAAGAATTCTAATGGGGGATTGTTATGGAATGATTAGGAGATATTTTTATGCATAGGAATGAACATTTTCTTTAAAGAGTATGAATTTCTAAAATTAGGGTTTTCTCTAAAGTTAGAGTTTTTGGTAATGCTTTTACAAATA
>NW_021476589.1:0-307 GCF_001605985.2 Dendrobium catenatum | reverse complement strand
AATTTCTTCTTCTAATTTAGGGGTGCATCCTGAACTTGAAGGTCATCGGGATCATCTAAAGTCTCCAAACATAGCCCATGAAGAGCACAGAAAGGATCTGTAGGGACATTTGGCGATTCAAGATGGTAAGTTATCATTAGGCAATACTCATCGTCATCGAATGAACTAACGGTTCTAAAGCCGATACCACTTTTAGGATTATCCTTAATTTTGTTTTCCAAATATTTTCGTGGTATCTGGCCTGACCCTTAGTCCATCTGTATGGTACAGAACCTTTAGAGAAAGTATTTTTCACACAAACAGGGAA
>NW_021476588.1:0-230 GCF_001605985.2 Dendrobium catenatum | reverse complement strand
CCATTAACGGTGTTTCTCCCTTTAACCGATTTAGAAATGCTAATCATAATCTCTAAAACTCCAAAATTTAAAAAGTAATCATATAGGAAGCAAAAAGAAAACAAAGCAAATTAACACAAAGCAAGCACACAACAAAAACACAAAACAACAAAACAAAACAAAAAAAATCATTTCAAGAAATTATGAAGCAGCGAGTTTAAGCAATTTTGAGCTGCGAGCCTCCTTATGTC
>NW_021476587.1:0-496 GCF_001605985.2 Dendrobium catenatum | reverse complement strand
GCTTGGCCGATCAGTACAAATCTCAGAAGATTGGCCAGAGCATCGCCCTAAATGCAAACTGGATGATTTAAAATTGGCTTCATTGTCCAGGCTAATCTCACGATCGTCCTGGCTGATCAGTTCAAATCCGAGGAAAATCGTCCAGAGCATCGCCCTGAATTCGATCTGGACGATATTTATCATCCTGAAGTAACTAAGGTTTTTTGAATAGATCGTAATGGCTGATCCTGTGATCTTCCAGGATGATATGATCGTATCAATCATCCTTAATTACTCCCTTGATTTCATGATCAATTAAGGCATAATTTATGAATATCATCCAGGCTGATCAATGATCGCCCTGGCCGATAATTTAAAAATACTGTATACCTTAATTATCTATGGCGATAACTTCTTTTATTTTGAGCTTATAATCCTAGCCGATACACGTATCGTCCAGGACGATCTGTTAATGACGGGTGCCTTAATTAAGAATCTTTATTTAGACTTTCTGTTT
>NW_021476586.1:0-407 GCF_001605985.2 Dendrobium catenatum | reverse complement strand
TTACATGGTAGGAATTACATATACATGTTTGTCTGGTTGGAAGGACCATAGTCGGCAGGAGACCGGGGTCAGAAAGACCATTGCCTATTGATGGAGGTCGGAAGGACCATAGTAGGCGACGAAGGCCTGAAAGACCGTAGTCGGTAGGAGATTGGGGTCTGAAAGACCGTTGTCTGGTGATGGAGGTCAGATGGACAGTAGTAGGCGACGAAGGTCTGAATGACCGTAGTCGGTAGGAGACTGGGGTCTGAAAGACCGTTGTCTAGTGATGGAGGTCGGATGGACTGTAGTAGGCGACAGAGATCAGAAGGACCGTAGGCGGTAGGAGACAAGGAGTCAGGTGTTAGACCCAGTGTCACTTGAAAGGTCAGGTGTTGATGGTCTGGCCTTGAGTAGGACGTCGGGTC
>NW_021476585.1:0-336 GCF_001605985.2 Dendrobium catenatum | reverse complement strand
ATAGTAGCTCTGTGTATCTGTGTTTGAGTTGAAATATTTGGAAGATTCAGTTCTGAAGCAAATTCCAAAGCCAGATCCTGGTCAGTCAATTTGTTCGTTCCAGTCGCGACCTAGTGCGAGCGGGATCCATCCCGGATCGGGTCGGGTCGTGACAATTCGAGTGGTATCAGAGCATTAGTTTTGAATTTTGGTTGGATTGTACAATAGAGCTATAGGAAGTTATCTGTAGTGAGTCGGTCTAGGGTAGTTTTGGTTTGTTTGGCTTTTTATTGTGTTAATTTTGTGATAGTTTTCCGGATTTTTTCTGGATTTTCTATATGGATCAGCCAGACCCAG
>NW_021476584.1:0-785 GCF_001605985.2 Dendrobium catenatum | reverse complement strand
TTTATTTTGATTTGATGTTTTATTCGATTACAGAGACCTGATTGATTTATGGATTTAACAAGTGTACTAGTTTACTAGCATATGTATTGTTCTATTTTAATATTTATAGATTTTACTGCTATTGTATTTAAGTTTTACTATTCTTTCACTTATTCAATGATCATATAACTGCTACTTCTATGATTTGATCCTTAACTTTCATATTACTCTTTTACCGTGCTTTGAATTCAGTTATAGGTTTTGGTGATCTGCTGTGATTTCATCTCATTATATATGATTTAAATGATTTCAGATAAAGAGCCTGGCACTTGAAGCTTTATAATGATGCTAGTATAGTTTTTTTATATTAGCATTTGGTTCATATATTTTTTTATAGCTAATGTGGCTATTGTATATATTCTTTTGGATGCTAGTTTTGGATTGTAGTAATTATCAATAATAAAGTTAATTTTGCTTTTTTATATTTTATTTTCTTTCTTTAATGCAATTAATCAACTCTAATTTTTTTTGTTGATATGGTTAATAAATGAATGAAAAAAGAGAAAATTAAAAATATATTATTTCACTTAGATCATGAGACATTACATTCTTGTCAGGCAACATGATAATCTCCTTTAGCCAGGAATATTTTGGTGGAGGTGTGGTCACCCATTTGAGCTTCTAAAGTAAAGAGTGGAGCTAAATTTGGATAGGGGATGCCACCTATCAAAAATAATGAAAGGCCTCTAGAGTTAAAAAAAATTTGGAAAGAGAGAAGGAAAAGATGAAAAAATCAACTTATATAC
>NW_021476583.1:0-546 GCF_001605985.2 Dendrobium catenatum | reverse complement strand
TTAATAATGAAATTTTATTTATCATCCAATTTTTTTATTTGAATTGTGTATGTTATTTGATTGGTTGGAGTTTCTAAGTCTTCAAGAGAGTTTAATGATGAATTGACGATTATTTAAGTTTGATTAAAATTAAATTAATAATGTATACACTAACCCTAAGGCAAGTTATCACTAAATTATTTATGTTTAGTGTTTTCTTTCTTAAAAGGTGCATGCATCCAAAATCTAAGTTCTTTAAGACACGTCCTTAATTTTTGTTCTTAAGTGTCACTAATGTTATATGGGATGAAAAGTATTGTTACTAACCCTTTGAACATATGCATGACTGTAAATGGATTTTGGGTTCTAAATAACAAAATAAAATATGAATAGTTGAACAAAAATAACTTGCAATTAAATTTGAATTAAAAAAGAATAATAAACAAAACTAAGGTTTCTACAAGGCCCTGAGGTTGCAAATTCACAAAATCACATTGTTAATGATAGTTGCAATTTGCATGTTATACATTCTTGCAACTTGTATAGTTTTGATGATACCAAATATTA
>NW_021476582.1:0-231 GCF_001605985.2 Dendrobium catenatum | reverse complement strand
AGTATTATAAATAAATATTTTATTAGATTGAAATGAGAATTTGATTTTTAATAATACACAATAGAAAAAAATGATTCATGAAATTAATCTCCGTTGTTGTTATTGAATTAATAATGTATGATGCATGATATATAATTTATGAGAATATTTTATAATAATTTTTTATTTGTAAGATAGAAAAAAAATTGAAAATTTATTTGTTGAAAATATTTTGACATGTTTTGTATCAGG
>NW_021476581.1:0-249 GCF_001605985.2 Dendrobium catenatum | reverse complement strand
TATTTTGATTTTTGCACAGTTATGTTTTCAACTTTTATTCACTTTTAATTTCATCACAATTTAAAAAGAATAATTAAAATAGACAGTCTACAAATATGATTAAAGATTTTGTTTTAAGTCTCTTTGGGAATATAACTAAACACAATTTTTTATTTTTTTGTAAAATATTTTATTATAGTTTCAATTTGTCCGGATAAACTTTGGTTAAAGAAAAATATGCACTAATACAGATTTTAGTGAAGTGCAAAG
>NW_021476580.1:0-5523 GCF_001605985.2 Dendrobium catenatum | reverse complement strand
TGTGATGTTGTACCCAAACTATATGAATACATCTTATGAATTGCCCAGCCCAACAGGAGCTCTAATGCCACTCGCTTGAAAGCTAGACTCTTGCCTTACAAGTATCGTTATCCTACAATTCTCTTATTCGTCTTCACACCATCAATGTTTGTAGGCGCATTTGAGATGAAAAAATGACCAGAGACGCCATTTCTTTAATTTACCTTTTTTTAGGACCTAATTCCCTGACTGCGACAGGTGCGATAGGCAATTGAATTATTAGAGTGGCTCTTCCTGCTTTGGGGGATGCTTCAAAACTGGACAATCGGTTAGCTTTGGTCCAGGATGTACTGTTAGGTTCACCTTTTTCACCCTCATTATGTAGCACTAGCCAGATTACTTCCCAGGTTTCTTCAGAATTTGAGTAGAAACATTGGAATAGAAAAGATACGTTTGCTCATGGACCTATTAATATTAGAATTAGAATAGTTTCATCTTTGGAACATTAGCAGCAGAAGTCAAATCTTTTTTCTTTCCAAAAAGTCGTTCCCTGTTGGCCTGACCATGTTGAAAAAGCCTTTCAACACTCCAAAAAACCTTCTCTTTTTCAAAATGAGCTTCTGCAAAAAGAACAAAGTCATCAGCAAAAAAATCTATTAGAAAGAACCGGGTCACTCCGACTTGAAAAGGTTTCCAATTCAAAAACTTTGAATAGAGTAAAGAAAAAAGAAGAGAGAGGCGCTAGCTCGACTTCATTCCATATCAAGGAGAGCAGTAACACAGTTCATAATGAGGTGAAGCCAAGAATCGAGTATTACCAACTTCATACAAACTCGACTCATAAAATCCCAATCAAGAAGATCATAAGCTTTTTCTAAAGAAACTTTCATCTTATCTATCTATTTCTCTTTCTTTTTTTCTTTTTCCTTCACTGATGCTGGATGAACTTTTTCACCGATTGCATAAGAAACATAAGAAATATGATTCGACACTAAGGAAGAAACTATTCAACCCATAGGTAGGGTAGGCTCTGAATCTCTACCACAAGCATCGGGCTATCGATCACGCTCATCAGGCTAATACTCAGAAGAGGAATTCTTCATCCGTAAAAAGGATCGTATTCTGCAGAAGAAATGGCGAAATCGCTTCACTGAATCTGGACCTTACACTTCTCCTTCTCTGGCTACTCGTGCTGGTGAATCCTGCCTCCCCCCTACCCACTTCAGCCAGGCTGGAAATTTTCGCTTTGTAAAAGGTAAGGAAGGAATATTGATCCGAAATACGAAACATCATACTCTTGTACGAACTGCCTATAGAAATTAGAACACTCCCCCCACCCACGAGGTGCGGAGCAAAAGAAACGGTCTGCCAATTGGACCGAGGAGAGTGAGGTTCGTCACCACAGTCCCGAGAGAAGGCCGAGTTGAAAAGCAAACCGAAGACAAACCAACGAATGAAACGAAGGACGGCTCGCTCTACAACCAGGGCGGGCAGTCGTCTCACTTACTAGTCAGAGCTACACAATTTCTAGATAAGGCACGTAGTGTCCCATGAACCACTTTTGCAGATTGGACTGGGCTACCCGACACTGCTTAGCGAACCTTCCTTCTCGACCTTCCTGATCCGACCTGACCATCCGACTAGCTAGCTGGATCTGGTTGACCAAAGCCCCACTCTTCGATCGGAAAGAGCTTTCGCACGGCTTTCTTCTTCTTTGAAAAGCGAGACTCAGGCCTCGATAGTCTTGAAAGAAGTAATATAGAAAGAAACACTTATATACTCATATCCGGGAAGTCAGGGAAGTAGCGGCAGCTACTTCGTTATTGATTTCTTTCTTTACTATCCGGTAAGTAGAGCTACTTCTTTCTTTATATACGATAGATAGTCTAGAAAGAAAGAAGTGAGATACTTTGAAAGAAACAGGATTTCTAGACTTCAATTCCATTCTTAAAGAATTTATAGACTCTTAGATAAAGAAGCAAGGAGATAGGCAGATTTTGTTTCTGAAGCGGACGAAGTTCTTTACTCTATTTCTAGTTGAGCTTGGTGGAAGCTCATTGTTAGTGACTCCCATTCAAGTCTTAGAGTAGGGTCCTGTTTCTATTTCACCTAATGAGTCTTTCTTTCCAACAAAATGAGTATTCACATGAGGCGCTAGTGTTCTCCATTTTCTGCAGATTTTTGACAAAGAGCGCATCTACTTGGCATGATGACTCCTCGCTTCCTCCAATTCTCGTCTGTAGGAAGCCTATCTTGAATAGCTTGCCACATGCAATTTGCGTGGGTGATGACCAGACCAAATGGTACCAACTCGGGTTTCTCATCCTTATTTCTAAGCAAGATGAATGTCTTTTCTAATCGGCCTTAAAGTGATGAGCATTTCTGGACAAGAGGAAGGTTCCATGATCCATCTGAGATGAAATGATAGACATGCAAGTTGTGAGATAGGCCAACAACCTCTCTTATTCGGTCACCACCCTGATAGAACTTCAATTGAAAGAACGATGTATCCAAAGCCGTCAGCAAGACGATAATCCCTGGATATCCCCAAAGTTTCTCATAGTAATCCTTCTCTCTGACCACCTGGATAGTCAATGCAGCAAATCTTCTTCTGCAAAGGTGATTGCGTCATCTTATCTTCCGCCCCATATTGTGCTTCCGCTTCCGCCATAGAAAGATCTAGTACATAGTACGCTCTAATTTCAAAGAGCGTCTCGTCTATGTCTATCTTTCTTCTCTGCTGGATAACTGGAGAACTTGAAAAACTTGGATTTGATATGCCTCAGAGGGGCTATGGCATCATATTCCACCTAGCGCCTTATGTGAGTTCGCGAAACTACAAGACAAGAAAGTTTTCGTCAAGCTAGAAAAAGAAGATGCGATAAAGCCATCTAGGGCAAGGATGATTTGAAGGTGTAAGTTCCTATCTATGGTCGAGTAAATAAGAGGCTTATGAAACTAAGCTCTTTGTGTAAGGAAAGAAGAATATGATACTCTTCAGTACACAGTCAAAGTTTTCTTTATCTTCTTTTAGACCCATACTAAAAAGCGTCGTCTTCGATCATAGGAAGTCTGGTAGTCCATGGTATCACGCATGAGCGTGTGGCCATTAGAAAGAAGTCCTACCATGCCATGATAGCTGAACCACTCTATCGTCAATTTCAACGCTATTTCCTTTGAACTCCTAAGTCAAAATGCTGACTATGACAAAGAGTCGCGACTATGGAAGGACGGTACGAAAAGCGCTAAAGGACCGCCCAGTAAGTTACCCCAGCTTACTAAAGATAGAGAATCAACCGCGGAACATACCTTTCCAGGGCGACATGTGCTTTTGTTCTAAAATTCCTTACCTATAGGCTTCCTATCGCCTGCTATCGCCAGCCTGGAATGAAAGGGAGGGCATCAACTAGCCTACCAGAAATGCTTGCCCAAACTCCAATAGCAAAGACCAGTAATGCCAAAAACACTCCTTTCAGAGGAAACTCTTGAAAGTACAGATAGGCTCGGCACCTTACGGCCACGTGCCTAGATCCCAATATTCTGAGCGCTAAGCCCAGAATTGAAATACCAATCGGTGAATCTATAAGGAGTGATCCTAGGATTGTGAAATTTATCTTGAGCTATTGCTCTTTATAAAAATTCATCCGAGTGTGGCCGCGAGGACCGAAATCCGGTTATCATTCAGGTAGCATGGCATCCTAGTGAAGTCGAGTTTTTGACTTCCATGTTCAGTGTGTATGCACCATCCTACACCAAGATTCCCTTGAAGCTTTCAAACTTCGACCCCCAGAATCCAATCCTAGAAGCTAGGGGTGTTGATTGTTCTTAGGAGTTTAGGAGGCTTAGCGCATGGCATACACTACTAGTGGATGTCACTGCTCTCATGACTCTTATACCTCCTTTGTCTGAATTAGGTTCGGTTTGGTTCGCGGACCGGGAATGTATGGTTAACATCCGGATCCTATTGAACCGAAAAGGGCAGGCACTTATGGGTTGGGCTGGCTGATCAACAGCCTAGTGTTACCCGCACAATCTTTGTGGTGGGACACTATGAAGCTCAGACCTGAGTGTGGGCGTTTTGGCTTGTGACTGACGGTTCGATCAATTGGCACCAGAAAGGGAAAGAGCATCTCTACTCTTTCCGATCTTAAAGGCTGCTACAGACACTTTACGGCGGCAAACGAATGTTCCGGATCAATGCTGTCGGCGGGGTTTATTTGGGTGATCCTGTTTTGGAGCTTCGTGGCTGTCATCAAATACAGCCACTGGTTTCCGAGATCCTACAAAGTAAACTTTCCCTCTTCGGTTAGTGTCCTTCTTTACGAAAGGTAAACCTCTAGGGTACTATTCGTCTTGGCCGGTCTTCGCACTAACACATCATATGTTAGTGTGGTGGGCCGCCTGGCAGGTGTACCCCGGGAAACGTTTTCTAGATTATGCTATTCTTGGGACATTTTTATCGCTTGGCTGCATCCTACACAAAGATCATGGATCAGTGTGAGTTTCTTAGAAGTCGTCACTCATTTCCCACACTGGTGCAATGGAATTCGCTAAGCGGTTTCTTGCCGATAAGGGGGAGACTATCGCCTCTCTCTCTGTGAAAGTAATACAACTTGCGGCTGGTAGAGCAATGGGTGCCTCACTGTTTCAATGGACTCTGTGAGGGTATCTTACCGGATCAGAGGTGGTTCATATCGAGTCTATAGTCGTCTTGGTATCCCAAAAGGAAAAATTGGTTGCAATTAATGCTACCTAGTGGCATTTGACCTTATCCTCTCCGTTTCTGGTTTGATTCAGGAGTTTTGGACTGTTACGAAGAGGGGTTTCTAAGTAAGGTTCTTCATTTTGTCAAAATTCAATTTCTCATTCGACAAGCTTCGTATTTCTTGGCCTAATTACCAGGATTCTATGTTATGGATAAAACAGCATCTAACATACCTGAAATGGTATGCTACGGCGTATATTGATTCTAGTTTCTAATTCGAATACCTTTTATCCCCACCAGTCGTTTGCTTTGCTATTCATTAAAACGTAACGTTAAGGTATTGATCTACGTTATCGAATAGTGTAGAAGGCTTACGATCTGCTGAGGAACCACCCTAGAGTCTTACCTTTAGGTGTGGGTAGGTTCGATTGGGTCGTAGGTCGGGGTGGCTTTTTTGTGCTTTCTATTTCAAACAAGCAGCTTCCTCCCGTAAGATCGCTTACGGTGGGACTTTCTAACACCCGCTTTCTTTTTATTACCGGGTCCCGTTACCGTCTCTCTAACACGGTCAGGGTATCCTCTAGCGTTGGAGGAATCCGAAAAGATGACCATGCTGATCGGTTGGTACAACTGTGTCTTTCGATATTTTCTTTGTTGGCTAAGAGGGAAATCCACTTTTGCGTCGATCACAGCTCCATGGGATGACACCAATAGTGTACTCTTGTTTGTGTGGGAAATGAAAGAATCATTCACCTACCTGAGCCAGAGGTACATGCCCTGGCTTCCCACCATTCCCCTTTACCAGGGATTTAGATGGGATCCAACTTGGAAGACCCTTC
>NW_021476579.1:0-1045 GCF_001605985.2 Dendrobium catenatum | reverse complement strand
CTGTGTGCAAATATTGAAGTACTACAACAAGTACAAGATCCTATGACCTAAAGTAGGAGATTAGTTAGTGCACTATGATCCACCTACAGAAATTAATAAATAGTGCATGACAGTCTACATGTACAAAGCAGCGAACTTCAAAGTTTAGAAGATCTCCTCGGTGAAAGAGAAAGGGGAGTCAATATCAAGACTACAATGCAACACCACCAGATCTGTGACATTCGTACAAGAAGACAGAAGGCATCCACAACTACAATGCCACGCCACCAGATCTGCAACCTCCGTACAAGCAGATAGAAGGCGTCTATTCCAAGAATACTCCCACACGTGCACAATAATTTGTATACACATAGGCACACTAAAAGGGGTAAATGTAATTAAATACTCGCAAGGGCCCCGACGAGCGTGTTATTGGTACACATGTGACGTCTAGGGATGCTGTGTGGGTTGATAGGTGAATTCAGGTTCAAAACCGATCCTTCTATACGGGTCAATAGAAGTCGACAGGGTTCGAACCATTAAGCAAATATAAAGTTGTGGCAACCAGTATATTTGCTTTAAAACATCCATATTAGGCCTTCAAGGCCTATAACAATGAGAATTCACTATCAAAAGGCACGAAGCCTACGAAAACCGATCTTCGATCAATAAACTGGTCGAGTTGACAGGGTTCAATCAACAAAAGAGAAATAACCCCAAACACCCTGATGATGGTCGTGTTGAATGCAGATCTCAACCGGAGGGGTTCCCAAATATTTTTAAATATCTCCCAAATATCCAAAGTTTTATTTCAAATATTCCAAAGCTCCACCCAAATATCCATAAAAATTTAAAAATCCCCAAAATCCAAGGCTCCACCCAAAATTTCAAAAAATTCCAAGAAAATCCAAAAATATTTAAAATTGAAATAAATCCATCAAACACTTTAAGCAAAATCCATCCGCCCTCCACAACAGTTTGTCGGGGCGGACAAATCAAATTTACTCTAGCTCACAAAGAGTCAAACGCCTAGTCGAAAATATCACTAGGATCCATTCTCAAATAA
>NW_021476578.1:0-699 GCF_001605985.2 Dendrobium catenatum | reverse complement strand
AAGGTATGCATTATGTTGCTTGGAGTGAAATTTGTAATCCAAGGAGCATGGGGGGATTGGGTATACAATCTCCTTTATTGAGAAGTGATGCTTTGAGATCTAGATTGGCTTGGAATTTCATTAAAAAATAGGACTCTTTGTTTCATCGTACGTTGAAGGCAAAATATGGTGATCATGTTATGAGGGAAGCTCAGAGGAGGGTAACATCCAGTTCTTGGAAATATTGTTGGATGGAGGCAGACACTTGAAGAATGCTCTCAGATGGAGAGTTAGCAAAGGGAATAAAATCAGTGTTTTGAATGATGCTTGGTTGTTGGATAAAAGCATCAATCGTTGGCCAACTTATGTGGACTGCAATGTGCTGGAGGGGATGCTTGTTCAATAGTTATTGACACCTAATGGAGATTGGAATTCTGAATTACTTCAAAGGGCATTTCATTCAGAGCTTATCTTATTAATTGGTCAAATCCAAATCCAGGATGTGCAGGAAGACGAGATTGAATTGCTAAAATGGTGTTATGGAAAAACTGTTTCTACAATTGTCTATGAACAAATGCTGATAGACAAATACAATTTTGAAGATGTTGAGTATTTCAATTGGTTACAGAAGCTCAAACTCATTAAGAAGGTTGAAGTCTTTTGGTGGAGACTAGGTAAAGCCTCTATTCCAACTAATCTCTTTCTTAAAAACCGTAGAAT
>NW_021476577.1:0-1408 GCF_001605985.2 Dendrobium catenatum | reverse complement strand
CCGCATGCAAAATTGAGTTCGCGGGTCTTTTTGAGTCAACCCGTTAAGCCACGTGGGTTTGGTCCGAGTTGGACTTTACCATTTGCAAAACTGGGTCATATTAGGGTCAATCCATTTGGATATGAACCCGACCTATTGACCCGTTCTGACACCCATTCTTATATATATAACAATAAATTTTATTATTATACAAAATAAATAAATAACTAACACATTTTAAACAAAATCAATTGTTAAGGAAATTTTAATTCTCTTCTAAAAATAAAAACACTCTTATTGACCTTTTAACTTTTCAATTCTTTCATTCTTCTCATCACTATTTCACTAAAATTATAACATATGTATTCGTACACATGTCCATCATTTATTATTATTATTATTATTATTCAAATTAACTTTTTTTTAAATCATTTATTTAATATGTCATGTCACTGATATTTTCAGGTAAGCCGTAGCTTGTGTGTTGGATACTGAATTATTTTTTTCAATTTTTAAGGATATGTGCATCATGTATGACATATTAAAATCAGAGAGCGATACTCTCACTCTCTGATTTTAGGCTACCCAACAGCGTCCAATTTGGAGCTCCACAACACTCCCTAGCATCGTCGAGGTTTGTAGCCCCACAACACTCTATTTTTCTATATTTTTCCACCAAATTATGCAGCGCCGAGGTGTTATACGAAAAAAAATTCAAGCAGGGTGAGGACCACCTACAGCTCTTAGCGAGCTCAACAAGCTGAATTGAGGTCCGAGTCAATAATACAATACGAATGATCAACACAATCAATTTTAACACTTAACTAACAATCTTTGCAATGTGCTCATGAAATTCAGCCCAACTATTTGAGAATGATTTCACGAATACTTATTGTTCATTCATGCTAGCTATATGATGCACTAAGTGTTAGACATTTACAAATCTATGCTAACAATGCCTATCTATTTAATCTATTATAATTTTCCCCACATTCATCTTATCATTTTCATTTTTATCAGGCTGAATTTGATTATCTGTGACAAATTTAATATAAAAGTATGATATTATTCATAGCTGATTTTCTTTCTAATTTTCCTCCCATTCATTGTCATTTTCATCATTCTCAATTTAACTATCAACATATTTTTACTAGTAAATAAACATATCCATACATCATCATTACTAACCTAACAATAATGTTATTTTATTATAGTTGCCTTTTTATCACTTATCACTTGATAATATGAATAGGAACAAATGCAAAAATCGAAAGAAATCTTGAGATGAAATTTTAAGCAAGGTTCGGCATAATTTTGAGATGAATCCCTAGGCAAAACAACTAGAACTTGATAATTGATACAACGAAGAAGAAAACAAACAAGATGCAATGGATGCTTAATTCGACGAGGAAGATCCGACTCCCCTAAT
>NW_021476576.1:0-447 GCF_001605985.2 Dendrobium catenatum | reverse complement strand
TTCCTAAATTGGAAATCCAAATTAGGAAGGTTTTCATAATCAAATAAATTTCAAATGAAATTAATTTGGAGTTTTCAAAACCCTTGCCACGTCATCAAACCACATTAGAAACCCCTTTCTTCTCTTCCCAATTCCCTCTCTCCCTAGCTATGCCGCCGGCCCCCTATGTGGAATTCCCTTTAATTACCCCATTAAACCCTTGATCCTATTTTGAAATTCAAGTTAGGATCCATTAATTTTCCCTCCTATTGCATTGAAAACTGAAATAATTTCAGTTTAATCTCCCCTTCTCCCTTTTCTTCTACCGCTGGCCTCCCCTCTCTCTTTCCCCCATTAATTCCTCATTAAGGAATTAATTGCCCTCTCATTGGAATTCAAATTTCCCCTCCAAAACTCTCAAAACTGAAATCAATCTCAGTTTTATTTTCTTTGTTTTCTAAACCAACC
>NW_021476575.1:0-309 GCF_001605985.2 Dendrobium catenatum | reverse complement strand
TCGTCCAGGACGATCGAGTCTCTGTAAAATTTTTGTCTAGACGAAATTAAATTATCGTATATGACGATTTGTTCTCTATAAAATTTTTGTCCAGACAAAATTAAAAATCGTCCAGTACGATCTGTTCTCTGTAAAAATTTTGTCCGGACGAAGCAATTTTCGTCCAGACGATACAACCGACTTAGGACGGTTTTTCTGCAGTTTCTGGAACCGACCTGGTAATAACCGTTCGTACCAGACAAACTTAGTTTGTACGCGACGATCAGCTTGTATGAAGACATTTCGTACACATATATAAATAGGGTCGTT
>NW_021476574.1:0-584 GCF_001605985.2 Dendrobium catenatum | reverse complement strand
TTGGTCTTATTTTTGGAGAGGTCGATCCTATATTCCCTAAGGATTTTCGCATTTTCCTACAACCTAGGATTTTCTACCCAAGTGTGTAAAGTCTATAAGTTCCTTTAGGTGGACACCCAATGACATGATACTCACTAACTAGCTCACCCACTACAAGATTAGACTAGATAGGATAGATAGGCTGACTTAGACTCGTCCAATCGACCTTAATCCGATCCCAACCTTAACTTGACTTCCCCTGTTTTCCTTTTAATCAAGCTGGCCTCGACGAGCTAGGTTGAATTTCAATCGCTCTTTGATGCATTTGGTTCAAGTCGTCCAAGTTAAATGAGCCCATTCGGTGCGGTCGCTGACCAATTTGATCTTGAGCACATTAATTTAATATAACAAAGCCATCTATATTAAATTGATTCAGTCGGTCAACCTTATTCTGCTCAGCTCAATTCGACTAAAAATCGATCAAAAATTGGTATGTATGTATATATATATACATACTAACACACATTGAATTTCATCTAAATAAATCTTAACTGTTTTGTTTGTTAAAAAAGGAATGTGTAAAATAATGCTGCATTGGTCATTGA
>NW_021476573.1:0-756 GCF_001605985.2 Dendrobium catenatum | reverse complement strand
AAAGTCTGGAAGTAAAACGTCCATCTCGATCAGATACAATCACGCGAGGCACGCCGTGCAATCTGACTATCTCCTTCACATATATCTGTGCCAAGCGATCAACTGAATCCGTCTGTCTGATCGGAAGAAAATGGGCTGACTTGGTCAATCGATCTACGACTACCCAGATGGCATCATGTCCTTGTCGTGATCGAGGAAAACCCATCGCAAAGTCCATTGTTACCTCCTCCCATTTCCACTCAGGGATTGGCAACGACTGCAACAGTCCACCTGGTCGATGATGCTCTGCCTTCACCAACTGACAGGCTTCGCATCTCGACACAAACTCTGCTACATCTTTCTTCATTCCAGGCCACCAGAATAAAAGCTTCATATCAGCATACATCTTACCACTGCCTGGATGTACAGTGTAGCCTGAATGATGAGATTCACACAGAATCTCCTGCCTCAAATCTCCAAACACAGGTACCCACAGCCTATTCTTACAGAAAATAGCACCAGAATCAGAAATTCGAAGTTCAGGAGTCTTACCAGATCCAATCTGTGAAATCAACTTCGAATAATCAGAATCTGACTTCTGGGCTTCTTGAATCCGTGCTTCCAAAGAAGACTGAATACTCACTTGAGCCAAATCCAACCTATTGGAGGAAATCACCTCCAACTGCAAGCGTTCCATATCTCGAATCAGAAAGTCATCACAGGTAAGCTGAATACCTGATAATCCAAAAGACTTTCTGCTCAAAGCATCTGCTACCA
>NW_021476572.1:0-311 GCF_001605985.2 Dendrobium catenatum | reverse complement strand
GCTTTATTTCATTCATAAATTCCTCCAGTCCTTGACCTGAAAATGCATCCAGTCGTTTAACTGCCATAGATTCCCCTGATGGAAGATGGCACTGAAATGATAAACAATTGAGATGGAAAGGACAATGTTAAAACTTAATTCTATCATTTGGCTTTAAACGACATGTAGCCAATAGTAAGCGGTCTTAACATACGAATTTAAGGTTGATATTTGATGATCTAACACATGGTATTTTGTCTATAAAATTCAGTATAAACCAAAATAATGCAATAACTTTAATGAATGTTCACCATACTATCTATACATGTTGT
>NW_021476571.1:0-5386 GCF_001605985.2 Dendrobium catenatum | reverse complement strand
TCTATAAATAGAGCCCTCATTTCTCATGAGGGGGGGATCCAAGCAAGAAGAGAAGGAAGAGGAGAAGGAAGAAGCTCCTTCTCGACCACCGCCGGACCACCGCAGGAGCCTCGCCGGACCACCTCCGGAGCCTCGACGGACCACCGCCGGAGCCTCGCCGGATCACCGCCGGAGCCTCGCCGGACCACCGTCGGAGTTTCGCCACACCACATTTTCAAGGCCCGACGTTCAGGCCCGATGTGCTACTGAAGGCTTGATATTCAGGCCCAACGTTCTGCTCAAGGCCCAACTTTCAGGCCTGACGTCTTCATCTAAGGCCCTCACCTTCTCCAGAAGCCTTCACCCTCGCCAGAGGCCCTCACCTTTGCTAGAGGCCCTTGTCTTCGTCAGATTATCATCAAAGGTCGTATGCTCCACCAGAACATCACATGAGGCATTCACCTTCGTCAAAGGCCCTCATCAACACCTGAGGACTTCACCTTCACCTGAGGCCCTCACCTTTACCAGCGGCCTTCACCCTCGACAAAGGCCCTCACCAACACCTAAGGCCTTCGCCTTCACCAGAGGCCCTCACCTTCGCCAGAGGCCCTCATCTTCGCCAAAGGCCCTCTCCTCCGCTAGACTACCACCTGACGTCGTTGCTTTTTTCAGAACACCACCTGAGGCCTGGACTTCTGCTGGGCCACTACCTGACATCCAGAGTTCTACCAAAGTTCCGCCCTACTACAACGGTCCTTCTGACCTCTGTCTCCTATTACGGTCCCTCCGACCTCCATCACAAGACAACGGTCTTTCAGACCCCAGTCTCCTACTGACTACAATCCTTCAGGCCTTCATCGCCTACTATGGTCCTTCCGACCTCCATCAACAGACAATGGTCTTTCTGACCCCAGTCTCCTGCCGACTACGGTCCTTCCGACCAGACAAACATGTATATGTAATTCCTACTATGTAATGCAATATGTATGATGTACATTTGCTACATCAATCCAAGGCCTTCTCCCAAGGAAGAGCCTCATTTGTAACGACTACAAATACTAGTGGATTCATTCAAACTGGGCCAGGCCCCGTGGTTTTTCCCCCTTTTCAGGGGTTTTCCACGTAAAAACTCTGGTGTCTCTTATGAATGTTTCACCCAATCTCTTATCTGGTTGTGTGCTGGATCTTCGTACAATGCTAAGACGTTAAAACATATATTTCTCTATGTTGACCTCGATTTTCGCTCGAGCACTTTCAATCGACTTGATTAGACCTTGTCGAGCTCAATTTGAATTTGAATCGATCCAAATTGATTTCAATTAGACTCAACTGCGCTCAATTTAATTTATTTTGATTTCATCGAGTTCAATTTTATTCAAATTGATGTCGATTTGGGTGCATTTTCATCGGCATGATTAGATCGAACCGTCTCGAGACCAAATTGACCTAGATTTTGACCTGTAATTGAGCCCAGCCTTAGCCCGAATCTGAGTCTAACCAGCTCGTTTTGATTTAAATAAATTCCATTATACTTTTGGCTTAATTTGAATCAATTCCTAAATCCGGTAATCAAATTCGACGGCTCCGATTTTTCCAAATCAAAAGTCGACCGTTGCGCTATTCAGTCGCGTTAGACCCGATTCGCTATCTCTGGCTCTCTCAGTCTCATGGAGCACTGGCCTCTCTCATTCTCTCTGGCTTGAAGAAGCCCTAGACAAAAGGCTAGCTCCGGTGGCCTTCTCGCTCACCGACCCCCTCTCTCCGTTTCTCTCTTGCTCGCACAAGCACGAAGCAGCCTAGACGACTCCTCCTCGCTCTCAATCTCACGCCCAGCTCCCTTAATCTCCCGACCTCCCTTTGCTCCCTCTCTCGTTTTCTCTGTACTGACCCGACGCCAAGAGACAGAGACGTGCCGAAGCCCCTCCTGCATTTGTGAACTCCAGTCAAGGCGGAAGCCTACTCCCGTCCGAAACTGAACCCGAGACCTGATCCCGACGGCAGCCACCCGACTCGACGTTACCTGGAGCAGCCGACGCCTCTCCCTCTTTGGTTTCGCGCGCCTAGACCGAACCCGAGACGGCCTTTCTCAGCTCGTTCGTGAAAGACCCTCTCAGCCCGAACCAATTTCTAGCTGCAGGTATTCTCCTCTTACGTCTCTTCTTCCCTTTTCCCTTCCTTCTTCTTCTTCTCCTACCCCATTTTCTTCTTCCTTTCTGAATCTTCTTCTCACTTCATATATTCTTCTTATTTCCCCTTTCCTTTGCAAACGATTTCAAAAAAAATAGAGAATGCTCATCTTTTGATTCGCCAGTGAGCTGAAATTTCATTTCGAGTGACTAAATCATTATTCTAGTGTATATCTTATATTGAGTAGGCCCTTGTTATAAGAAGAAAGGGGTTCCGAGCATTCTTGGTAACAGATTTGGCATGCTTGTTTATTGCAATGCGCTCTGTTAAAAGTAATCTCTTGAATATCTTCCTTTTCTTAACGTCTGAGATTTAAAAAAGGTATAACTCTTTGAACTCGCGATGATAGTTTAAGAGTTTATTGGATTAAAGCTGTTGATGCCTAATTTGATGTGGTAGATACATAGCAATATTCATATGGTTGTGTAGAGGTTTTCTACTGGTTTGAACTTCTGTAGTTATTATGCTCTAATGAGGTTATTTAATCTTGAGCGCATGTCTAAGGTAGTCCTCACCATGTATTGAAGGATATGGTTATTTTGCCATGCAGTCTTATAACTTATTCTACTACAAATTGATTGATGCTTTTTCATTAAATATTAATGAGCTTTATGTGGATGGTGTTGTAGTGAGCTTAATAAAATGTGTAAAAAAAGATTTTCTCCCCTTCTATGATTATGCATGATCGTAAGTATAGCACATTAGCTATTTGATGAAATGCCGCAAAGAGGAAATTATAATTGTTTGGCTTATATTGAGTATTTATAAAATAGTATTATTCTTATAAAGTCTTCCGAACGTGCATCTAGAGGCATGCAAATAAAATCTGAAAAGAAAATTTATATTTGTAGCTTTCTTAAATATTTGTGATTCATGAAATTGACAAATATGCTTGTTGATTCTGATCAAATGTTGTTTAATGCTATATAGGTGTTTTTGACATAGGGGATTTATGTCGTCGTTCTTGCTCTTTATCATAATGTTGGATATGATTCATTGAATAAATCTTGCCATGACCCAAATATTTGAGTATATTCTTGAGGGCATAATTTATATATATTTTGGAGATGAAATCTCCAACATGATTGGCTTGCCGGTTGGTAGATTGTACAATTTTGTTTGAATCAAAGAAGCAAAAGAAATTGAAATGTTAAAATATTGCTCATAATTTGTTTAGTTTTTTTTTTACAAAATCTGAGAGGCTTTCTCGGTTTATGCTTTGCCAAAAATTTGGTTTCCACAAATTTTGTTAATACATGCATTTTTTTTTTGGGTGATATATGTAGCAAATGTTTTGCTCATATCATTGTTTTTTTTTTTAATGAAAATCTTGATGGCAAGAATCATAGTAGTGACTGAGATATTTGGGGTTTAAAGCGGCTGGTGGTTTCTTAGATCATTTTAAAGTCACTACATCATATATGGGGCTCATGCGTTTTATTATATTGGATTCAATTTAAACTCAGTTATGATCAACATCACATACATACATTAGTTTCATCGATTGCTTGATAAATCCTGTTGGAAATCTTCTTCAGTCATACATTATATGAGGCTTTATATTTGAAACAAGCAAAGTTGTTCTTAGCCATCATTCCTTATTGCCTATTTGCTTTATTTGTTTGATTAACAAATGAGTGTTGATTTGTATCATTTGATAATAAACAATTAGTACGATTTGTATCGCATAGCCTCAAGTTACAAGTGTAAATCATGATGGATTATGAGAGTGCCATGCCATTCTTCATTGAGAACCTGTAGGTAAGTTGTTTGAAGCAATTCCTGATTAGAAGAAGATGCATACTCAGGCAATATGGTGATGTTGATTTCTTGCTTTGATACGTATTTTTATTTTTGGAACAATGGAGAAAGGCTCTCATATACTTTTTTTTGTAGATGACTTAAAAAAAAATGATTTTACATTGCTGCAAACCCCTTATAGAATTGATCTCTATCTTGAGAACTACGCTTGAATGTATATTTCTGTTTGAATACATGCACTATGGATTTATTTCGTGAGTTTGTTCTTGACTATTCTTATATTTTCTATCACTTTTTGTTTCAAAGAAATGGTATCTGAGAAAATCATTTGATGCAAAGCTTCTTATTATATCATGCAAGTTGTTGCTCTTATTTCTAGAACCGATGAGCTTGGAGTTTACAAATTTGGGGAAGTTATCTTGATGATATGTATATAATCTCATATTTCTGTTATGAGGGTGGTCAAGTGAGATGCTAAAGCCATATATATTTTCCTATATCGAGATGAGTTATGTGCTGAATGTGACATTCATCAAGTAATCATGTGATATTTTTGTGTCTTGAAGATTTCCATGGGTGTATAGTTTACCTTTGAATTTGTTTAAAAAGGTTGTGGTGGTTGCATAGAGGCCCCGTGTTTAGTGAATTATGTGGATTTATGTTGGAGGGATCTTGCCCCTATACTTCATAATATATGATGTAAAAGGTCCTAAATCGCTGTTGGAAATAAATAGTCGCAGTTTTTCGTTGTTTTCATGTGCCGAATTGCTTTGGGAGCGAGTCAGTCGAGTGCAAGTTTTTCATTGTTTTTCATTGTGCACAAATTGCTTTGGAGCGGTCGGTCGCAGTTTTTATTGTTTACATAGGCAATTTTGTGGGAATAAGTATACAATGGCAGTTTTCCATTGTTTTATAATTTTCACGATTGTTGTTTAGGAATGAAATATATGCAGTTTTCCACCGTTTTTGAGCTATCCGAATTTTTTAAAGATGAGTATGTTTAAGTTTCTCGCTGTTTATATAATTTGTTTTATATTGAGGTAAGTTTGTATTGAATCATTGGTTGGGAAAGGTTGTAAATGGTTTATGCTACAGGTTTTTGTAAAGCGATCTTCCAAACGAAGGGATATTTCAAATTTTTTTACATTTTGATTTCATGTTGAAAGATTTTTATAATTTTAAGTCAGGAGCTTTTTACATGAGTTTTTGTGAATCGGTCTTAATTTGGGATTTTCGTTGTTTGTTTTTTTGCGAGGATTTTCCTGAAGGCATGGGATTCTATAAGCCAGTCATGTCAGAATTCACCTTGCATTGCTTGAGTATGCTAGTGATCTTCGAGTGACCAGAGCATGTGCTCCTACACGCCCACTCCATAAATAGAGAGGAGAGGCAACCTGATTAGTGGTTATTTGGTTAGGATTGTCCATATCATGACAAAAGAACGGTAATTTCGTTAACG
>NW_021476570.1:0-573 GCF_001605985.2 Dendrobium catenatum | reverse complement strand
CTTGATGGATCGTGGGAGAAGTAGGCAGCGGTTGTTTAAGCCTTAGAATGGGCGACAACTACATTCAACAAATAATTTTATTAGCCTCATGAGAAATACTATCAACTTTGTATTTATCAAATCCTCAACTAATAAATGGATTGAGGTAAAATTAAAAAAAATCTCAATCCACTCAAAGGCACCAAGCCACAACAAAAAAATGCCATCAAATTACAGGCATTTTTTCTTTATTAAATCTATCGAGCATAAAGCTAATATCGAAGGAGCTTTACTTTTTCTATATGTCCAATAAAGTATAAAGCTCAGGACCGAAGAAGTTATCCTACAGTCCTTATAAAGTTATAGGCCGAGATAATATCAATATCAAAGTCCATCATACATAAAACTTTGGACTGCTGACTATTTACCATCGACCTAAAATAAATCTATCCTGCAAATCAAGAAGTTAAATCAGTGATCTATGGGGTCAACCAATTTCAACAATCATGATATACTTTTTGGCGCATATCATATAACTGCTTGCAACCTGCTCCAATATGATCCAAATCCTCCACCATTCCACACCCAACTGGG
>NW_021476569.1:0-1457 GCF_001605985.2 Dendrobium catenatum | reverse complement strand
CAAATATCACAATAAAGTGCATGAAGAATACGACAAACACAAGCTCCCACGAGTTTCTGTTGGAGCCCCGCTATGAATATTACATACAATCTACGAACAAATGTCAAAGAACTATAATGAATGCAAGCATCAATAAACAAAAGCAGGAGATTCGTTAGTGCATATCAATCCGCCTGCTGAAAACAACAAATAATGCACGACAGTCTACCTGTACAATGCAGCAAACAACTGATCCAAAAGCTGCTACAATGCCACGCCACCGGATCTACAACACTCATACGAGCAGACAGAAGGCGTCCACAAGACTACAATACTATGCCACGGGATTCGCAACATCTATGCAAGCGGACAGACGACGTTTATCAGTACTTTCAAAGTACCCCCACATGTGCACCATAGTTTGTATATACATAGGTACACTAAAAGGGGTAAAAGAAATTATAAAACCCACATGGTCCCTGACAAGCGTGTTATTGATACACACATGACTTCTAGGGACGGTGCGTGAGTTATTAAATTTGAACCCGATCCTCCTAACAGGTAAAAAGGAGTAGACAAGGTATAATTATAAAATGCCCCCAAACACCCGTATGGGCCCCGACAAGCATGTTATTGGTACACACGTGACGTCTAGGGACGCTGCGCGCGTTATTAAATTTGAACCCGATCCTCCTAAGCACATAAAAATGAGTAGACATGGTATAATTATAAAATGCCCCCAACACCCGCATGGGCCCCGGCGAGCGTGTTATTAGTACACGTGTCGTCTAGGGATGATGCGCGGGTCAATAAGTGAATTCAATTTCGAACCTGATCCTTCTATGCGGAGCAATAAGAGTCGATAGAGTTCGCATTAAACAAATATACGATAATTCCAACCGGTATATTTGTTTTAATACATTCATATCAGGTCTTCAAGGTCTATAATCATGAGAATTCACTAATAAACATAAAGCCTATGAAACCCGATCATCTGTCGACAGCACGACAGAGTTGACAAGGTTTAGAACATAAATATTTTCAAATTACCCCAAACACCCCGATGATGACCGTGTTGAATAATAAATCTCAACCGGAGAGGTCCATTCCAAATACTCAAAATTCCATCCAAATACTCACAAAAATCCAAAAAAATCTCAAAATCCAAAAAATATTTAAAATTAAAATAAACTATCAATCGCTTAAAGCAAAATCCATCCACCCTCCGCAACAGTTTGCCGGGGTAGACAAATCAAAATATAATTTTAGTTCACTTAGAGCCAAATGCCTAGTCGAAAATATCACTAGGATCTATTCTCAAACAATCTCCTGCCAGTAAGGACGTGATACGTGTCCTCTAACCGGCGATTTTGCTGCCAAATGGCACCACAAGATAAACGGTTATGACCCGGGGCCCTCTAAACCGAGTGGTTTTGTCGCCAAATGGTACCACGAAATACCGGTTATGCCAGAGCCAA
>NW_021476568.1:0-242 GCF_001605985.2 Dendrobium catenatum | reverse complement strand
ACTTGCACAGAACACAAAAACAAAAATAGACAAAAACCATTAGCATAAGCAAAGAACAAAAATAATTTTAAAATTAAGTTGAATGCCAAATGAATTTGCTAAATGATCATCATTTTTTTTTAATTCAAATTTTTGAATTATTAAAAGATCGTTTTGAAAAAGAAAAAAAAAATTTTTGAGTATGATTTGATATAGCTGCTACTACAGCACTGAGACGACTAGCCAAAGATGGGAAGAGAAAC
>NW_021476567.1:0-428 GCF_001605985.2 Dendrobium catenatum | reverse complement strand
TGATTATTTAAATTTGTAAAAAGAATATGATTTCCATAGAATATACCATTATGCATTATGTAAGGATCATATATCTTTACTTAATGAATATGATGCACTAAATAAGAAGCATGTTGATCTATCCAGCTCATTTGAATCCTTAAACTCAAAGCATGTTGAATTAGAAGATTCATTTAAATAATTAGATACATGTTCATCTGAAATAGAAGGAAATGAGCATGCATTAAAAATAAAAGTTTCAAGCCTTTAAAATACAAATAAATTCTTTAGAGAAAAAATCCATGTATTAGAACAAAATAGATCACCACCTACTATAACATAATCGTACAACCCCACATCTGTACATGTATTATTTACACCTACGAAGAGGCACAAAAATCCACATAAATTGGTTTAAACTTTCAAATGTGTTTTTTTTTTTTTTTTTT
>NW_021476566.1:0-267 GCF_001605985.2 Dendrobium catenatum | reverse complement strand
CATCCTAGGAGGGATACTCCTAAGAAAACTCTTGATTGAAGCAGTGATTTCATACCCTTTTGACTACAAAGTAAAAGACAAGGAAATAGAAGTAAAGAGTTTTCAATGAGAGAGCTCAATGTTGAACATTTATTAGCGAGTCTAAGAAGAAAAAGTATGAGGTGTCGGATTCTGAAAAACTCAGAGGCGACCTCAGTATACCCTATGTTGTGCTTTACATTTTAGGAGAAAATTTTATATTTAAGTTGATATTTTATTAGAAATTTG
>NW_021476565.1:0-273 GCF_001605985.2 Dendrobium catenatum | reverse complement strand
TAAGGGGCCTGGATCCTATGAGATTCAGTCAATGTCATGGAATTTAGCTATTAATTATATATCTGATATCTGATATCTGTTTGTTCTGATCTGTTCCGTTCTGATCTGTTTTTGATTTGATATATGTCTGTTTCAGTTCCGATCTAATTTTGATTTGATATGTCCGTATCTATTTTGATTTGATCTGTTTTGTTATGAACTGTCCGATTATGATTTATGTACGAAGATTCCGATAACTGTCTGATTCTGTTTTGGTTTCTGATTTGGATTTGG
>NW_021476564.1:0-238 GCF_001605985.2 Dendrobium catenatum | reverse complement strand
CTCCGGCTTAGCCGGAGGAGGCGGCGGGAAGGAGAAGAAAAATCGCGGGAAACCGAAACCCTAGCAGAGCTCCCGCTAGAGGAATAAAGATCAAAATTTCTCAAGTAGCTACTGTTAACAATGGAGTTACCGACAGCAGCTGCAGTCCTTCCAGTTGCAGATAACACAGTCTTTGTTGTGCCCATTACGTGATATCTCTCATCAATTGAGCAAATGGCGTCCACTCCTGCATTTATCT
>NW_021476563.1:0-341 GCF_001605985.2 Dendrobium catenatum | reverse complement strand
TTCTCCATTTCTCTCCCTCCCCTCTAGGCTCTCTCAGGTCAAGATAGTAGAAAAAGATGATCTCTTGGGTTGAACAACAAGTCTTATATAAAAAAAGCTTTAGAATATATCTTATCTATAACAAACCAGTTTCATCTTCCAAGACGATATAAATATGGTCCTGTACAATTTGTACAAATTTAGCTCAATAAGCAAGAATGATTTTAGGCGATCAGAAGGAAATTTTTTCATATCGTCTAGGACAATATTATATTGTCCTATACAATTAGTTCAATCTGTTGAATATCATCAAAAATAATTCCATGATCATCTTGAAAAATTAGTACAAAATGATGAATATT
>NW_021476562.1:0-268 GCF_001605985.2 Dendrobium catenatum | reverse complement strand
GCAACAATCTCCCCCTTTTTGATGATGACAAACATAATCAGAAAAGTTTAAGCAGTTTCGACAGTTTAATGGAAGCAGTGTAATGAAAAAGTAGTTTACTAAATTCCAGAATCAAAGTACATGGTACAGCAGACTACTCCCCCTTTTGACATCACAAAAAGGAGGGAGAAATAATAAAACAAAAACAAAAAAATAATAGAAACTAAAATAATAAACTACAGAAAAACTAATAAAGAAATAAAGTTTTTTTTTTAAATCAAGGCATGAA
>NW_021476561.1:0-372 GCF_001605985.2 Dendrobium catenatum | reverse complement strand
GACCCACTGAACACTCTCACCAGTCTCAAAACGGTTTTAAAAAAATAATTTGTATCCTGAAAATAATTATCATAATTAATATTTAATATCAAAGATACCCGAATAATCGAATCCAAATAGTGATTGGTCAAAACAGCCAAAATCAAGGGCTGGAAATGGCTTCAAAACATAAAGCTCGCTTTTCTGAAAAGAACGAGGGGTTACACGTCAAAATCCGACTTAAAACGGCGAAGATACGAATTTCCGAAGTTAAAATAATATTTTTAAATAGTGCTGTTTCACTGGTTTTAAAATAACAGAAAATACAGACATACTTTTTATCTGAAAATAATTTTAAACTATGCAGAATTCACAGTACATACAAAACAAGGT
>NW_021476560.1:0-229 GCF_001605985.2 Dendrobium catenatum | reverse complement strand
TTTTTAAACAAAAAGCAGTAGGAGATATAATAGAATTACAAAGGTGGCTTCCGGCGTTATGAATTGAGCAGTATCTCCAGTCATATGCTTTGAACATCTGCTGTCCAGGTACCATATGCTCCCATGAGGTCTTGTGTGAGAGCAAACCTCTTCTTGATCTGATTATTCAACATTATCTGCCATCAAGCAAAGGTTGGTGACTTCTTCTTCTTTTTCAGTCTCAGATGAG
>NW_021476559.1:0-242 GCF_001605985.2 Dendrobium catenatum | reverse complement strand
GATTAGTTGGAGTCGACTCTACTTCTCACTCTAAAAGTTGAATTTGTTCCCGCTTGTATTTCCGACAGGGTCCAAATAGTTAGAGAAAATTTTCAATAAAATGAACAAATTTTTTACTCCTGATAGAGATTAAATCCTGTCCTTGAGAAATGAGTATAAGTCCTTCCATAGAGGCATCTCTTCCTTTAAGGTCTTGTTCAACAAAATTACACTCTATACTGGGTCCAGGATCAACCCTACTA
>NW_021476558.1:0-531 GCF_001605985.2 Dendrobium catenatum | reverse complement strand
TTAATTTTATTACACAATATCATCCTTATTTATAGATTCATACATGATATCTTAATAAAGAAAAAAATAAATAAAAATCATTCATGATTGCACTAATATAATCTTTCCTAAATCAGCGTAATCCAGGTGAGCCTCCCACGGATCTTCATCCTTGGCCGTTGGATCAAGGGCCCAATAAACGATTGGGATTTTGACACTCCCCCTCAAGCTGGTGAATGCAGATCAGTCATTCCCAGCTTGATAATTAGTCCAGTAGAGTTTTCAAGTCCCTTAGTGCAACATTTGGTCAAAACTTTGGCAATTGATAGCGATGAATGCTATATCAATTATGCATGTAAGGGCAGCAATGAAGGCTAAGTTGAGCTTTCAAGATGACAATATAGGCCGGTTGTGGAAACTAGTATTCCTCAACATTCTGTCAATGAAGGCCGATGATAGGAACCTGTATTTTTTTCATAATTCCGGCAATAAAGGCCGGTAGAAGGACTAATATTTCTCCAAATTCTGGCAATGAAGGTCACAACCACAAAA
>NW_021476557.1:0-310 GCF_001605985.2 Dendrobium catenatum | reverse complement strand
TATGATAATTTGTTATTATATTTATTCCATGATTATTTATGTAACCATAATTATATATGAGATGATTGAATTATGAATAATAATTTAAACAAGCTCATAATTATTAATTATAGTATGAATCTATAATTAAGCATTATTATTACGATCCATGAAGATTAAGAACGAAATAGTCATATCTGGATTATTCGATATGAAGATTTTAAGAATGAATGTACTTTATATAATATGATTATATAGAATTGGACTATAAATTTTGAATAATATAATAAATTCAGTTTTAACTAGATATATATTTTAAAATTTATCATAA
>NW_021476556.1:0-302 GCF_001605985.2 Dendrobium catenatum | reverse complement strand
GCCAAGTAAAACAGGGAATTGAAATTAATTAGGCAACGGGATGCATGCAACAAGTGTCACAAAAGGTTAACTAGACTCCTAGGAACTTCTAGCACATGTAAAGCATGCTAGTCATGCTCTAATACCAAGATGATGTGAAACGTAATGCATGGAAACAAGAACTGCTTGGGGATTTTAATATAAGATTGTTAAAGCCTTGCTAGTTATAGAATTAATGCTTACCCGAATTAAGTTCTCAGAATTATCAAGTCGAAATTAAGTAAGTCATGTGGTTACAACTAGATTAATGGGACAATATCAAA
>NW_021476555.1:0-200 GCF_001605985.2 Dendrobium catenatum | reverse complement strand
TGGGAAAAATTCACTTTTCCCAGCAGCTACAGCAACAACAAAGGAACGAGGTCTCACAATCTCCCCACCTTAGAAAAATGTCGTCCCGACATTTCCCTAAAGTGTCCGGAACAGAGCGGAACAAAACAAATCCAAGCGATCGGAAAAATCGTACAAATCACATCGAAACAGACAATAAACTAAACTCGTACCAGTCTCAT
>NW_021476554.1:0-246 GCF_001605985.2 Dendrobium catenatum | reverse complement strand
AGTCGAGATAAGAGGGCGAAGGTTGCTCGTTTACCTCGACATAGGTGTCGTGTCGGTTGCCCCTCCTACCACGCTCAATAAAGGCATGCATAGATAGACTGCCGGCCTGACACGTTAGTCGAGATAAGAGAGCGAGGGTTGCTCGCTAACCTCATCGTAGGTGTCGCGCCAGTTGCCCCTCCCACCACGCTAAAAAAAGCGTGCATGGATGGACCACTGACTCGCCATGCATGACGAGGTAAGAGA
>NW_021476553.1:0-315 GCF_001605985.2 Dendrobium catenatum | reverse complement strand
CATCTTTATGGGCTTTCCGAAATTGGGCATGCTGATCGGAAAAGAAAAAGAAATATTTCATTAGGTCACTTAGTTACATTTATTTTGGAAAAGAAATACAATCTAGTGCATCCTGATTAAGAGTATGAAGAACCGGTCTACTACAATGATGCTTCTTTTAGAGCAATCTTCAAGTAGCAAAAAGAGAAAGCACATGCCAGTGCTTCTGAAGAAGAAGAAGAAGGAGAGAAAACATCTGCACCTCAACCAAATTATTAGAATTTGATTGAGAAATTTGATAGACTTGAGACTCATTTTGATCAACGATTTGATCAA
>NW_021476552.1:0-217 GCF_001605985.2 Dendrobium catenatum | reverse complement strand
CCACCACCTACTACGACGGATGCGGTTCCGCCTGGGTATAGGAGGGATATGGAGGTGGACCGTGTTGAGATTAATGATATGAGTTTGAAGGTAGCTTCGGCTGATGGATTGCCCGGGTTGGTGAACGAAGAGCAAGGTGAGTGGACTATTGTTAGTAGAAGAAGGAGGCCAAAACCAGCTAGGAATGGTGTGAACTTGACGGAACTGGGGATTGCTC
>NW_021476551.1:0-1295 GCF_001605985.2 Dendrobium catenatum | reverse complement strand
TCAAATGGAGGAATCTCTCTCTGTATCTCTCGACCGATGCTTGCAGACAAGGCAGGGGTGGAGAGAGGTTTTCAGCTAGGTAGGGATTTGGCCTAGGGAGTTTGAACGGGACTCTAGCAGAGGTCTTGAAGTTGGCGGCTAGAGCAGGCTCTACTTAGGGATTTAGACGTCAAAACAGGGTCTAGTGTAGGATTTGGCTCGGTTTGCAGCAGGGATTGGGGTCGGATCTCCTTGCGGCTTAAGGAGGTCTGCTAGATGAGCCTTCGAACAGGAGAGATCGGATATAGGCATTAGAGGTATGACATTGGCTTGGGTAGAGAGGAAGTTCGGTTCTCATACAGGAAAAGGTCGCGAGCTGCAGGAGATCTCACGGAGGTTGAGTTCGGTCGGAGCTGGAGCTTGGTAGTGGAAGGTTGGGAAGAGCAGAAGAAGACAGAGGTATAGAGTCTTGTGAGGTTCAAAGGCTGGAAGAGCTAAAAGGTCTGGCTTCGTGTTCCTTTTAATGTGAGAGGCGAGGCTATCGAGAGTGGGATTTGAGGATATGACAATTCGGCGTCGTTTGAACAGGGCATGGGAGGCTGATTTTGCGCAGGATTCGGCTCCAACAGTTAATCATTTTAAGCTTTTTTTTAATTTCATTTTTCTCCTTTTTTATTCTACTGCATAGGTCAACAAATACCTACTTTGCTCACAATCTTAGAAATTTTAGATTCAAATTGGTAGCAAAGAGGAAGGCGAAGAAGCTTAATCTAAATACAAATTTCTTTAAAATGGTTGTTGCCGGTGTGAAGTATGATGTCCATTTTTTAAAAATAGAGGGCTAATTGTTTATGAACCAAGGGACTTATTTCTCATCATATCAAATTCCTCAACACAACTTAAACAGAAAAATTGTTCACAAGGGATCGAAGTTCAAATGTGCCTATTAGCTTCCACAGTTTATGAGCAACTTGGAGCTGATTGCATATTTGACCAAAGCCAAAATCCAATATTTTGCTCCATCTATTTTCTCATCTAAGAAACATGCTTTCTCCTCATAGCATATAACCTAGTTTAAGTTAAAGCTTGAGTCATTCAAAATATTGGATGTAAGCATATCTACCAGTTTAGAGGTGCAAGAGAGGAGGCAGAGGAAGATTGTTGAAGAAGGTTGCTAGGAGAAGGGCTCAACAAAGAAGATGAGGTTCTCAACTTACCTTGAAGATGATAGAAGTTGTCAGAACACACGACACCTCACTAAATGAGAGTCGAGCCAAGGGCCCCAGAAGAACAGATCAAAGCTCAATAGGAGATTG
>NW_021476550.1:0-239 GCF_001605985.2 Dendrobium catenatum | reverse complement strand
GTATAAAATTTTTAATTTTTGTATTAAAAAGCTGCTTTAAGAAGCAATAAGGAAGCCGTCCCAAATGAAGTCTAAATAATTCAGTTTGAGTTTGAATTTGAGCTGGTTCATTTGCTTTGAAAAATATAAGATGATTCCAATTCTAGTAACTGTCGTAATAAAATGATAAAAAGAATAAGGATTTGAGAAATAAGAAATGAGCTTCTGCTTGATATTTAATAAACGCAAGGACATTAACC
>NW_021476549.1:0-303 GCF_001605985.2 Dendrobium catenatum | reverse complement strand
TTTTTTCATGCAGTATTCTCTAATGCATAACATATTTTATCAATATTGACACACGAAAAATATTGTGTATATCAATAATATTGATTGGTAGTGCTAAAAAGAGCACTACTGATAGATGATGATCTAATAACAATAATTAAATTGTAATACTCAAATTTTAAAAAAGTTGAGAAGAAAATTTTCCCTTAAAAGTATACCCCATTTTCGCAAATCAAAAAAATTATCAAAAATATTTTTATAAAATTCTACACTTCATTTCATTCATTTTGATATATAAAAGTATATATAAATAAATAAATAAAT
>NW_021476548.1:0-338 GCF_001605985.2 Dendrobium catenatum | reverse complement strand
TTGATTGTATTTAAGAAAGAGAAATAAGGAATATGATTTTTGAAAGAGTTTGTGTTTGACATTTACGTTTAAAGATTAGTGTTTGAATTTCTAATTTGTTTTAAATAAAAATAATAATTTTAAAATTGTTTGTTAAACATTTTTAAATAATAAGCACAAAGCACGCACGACGTACGTCGTATACATGCACTAAAAACGCACAAAAGACGCACATCGTACGCATCATACACGCACATATTAAGCAGTAAATTATATTTATAAAATTATATTAAATGTTTTAATTAATATCTATCTTTGTTTATAAGTTACTTACATTAAAATGATGAGGAATATGTTTA
>NW_021476547.1:0-337 GCF_001605985.2 Dendrobium catenatum | reverse complement strand
AAAAAATAGGCTGACTTAGTGGATACGTTAAGCATTTTTTTTTTTGGGACATTTAGGTCATTTAAGGCAAATTCACACACAATAGGCATACACATAAACTCGAACCCTGAACCTTTTAGTTGGAAGCCTAAGCTCTCAACCAATAGGCCAAAGAGAGTTGTGTACGTTAAGCATTTCACTTCTTATAAATAATTCTCCTAAGAAAGTACTCAGGATATTTTCATTTTATTTCGATGTATCAATTTTGGCCAGTATAAATTCTTCTTGCTGTATGAACTCTACACTTTGTTTATTTCATTCATTAAAAAGAGAAAATTTGGATCACCATAGTCTAATT
>NW_021476546.1:0-214 GCF_001605985.2 Dendrobium catenatum | reverse complement strand
GTCAAATTCTCGTTTAAATCTAATAAAGAAAGGTCAAATATACCCTATAAAAATCAATCTAACAAAGATTGAATACATATACCCTATAAAAATCTATCGAGATAGCAAGTCAGCCATTAATATTGTACCTAATCGCATGCAACAAGATTATACTAAACACGTTAAATTTTATAAAAATTTTATAAAAGAGATTAATGACAACGGCCTAATTTGT
>NW_021476545.1:3255-9053 GCF_001605985.2 Dendrobium catenatum | reverse complement strand
TTATTTTCCTGTATATCTCTCATTTCTGAAAACCAAAAATTAGTTCACTTCCACATGAAAATGCAGAGATGAACAATATTAAATGAAATGCTCTCTTCTCATTTCTATGTAAAAGAGAAATGAAAATAACATATTTGTTTTCCTTTACCTCTCAACAAAAATAAAAATCTCTTATCAAATCATGTAGTCTTTTCTGACAACATATGTAGCTATTTGAATTGGAACTAGAAATCTCTTGGATAAAATTATCAACATAAGCTATTTTATATGGTTATGAATTTGGTTCATGTTTCAAATTCATGTGGTTTAATGTTGTAGACATAACATTCACATATTTTCTGATAGCAAATATAGCCTAGCAATGCTTCTCATGGTTGAAATGGATTTGGAGCATTCTCTTCCAATTAGGTTCAGCCTTTGGAGTAACTATGATGTAATAGATTACATTAAGAATTATCCTTACAAGTATCATAATAATCACTAATTTCTTCAATAAATGCTTGAATTTCATTAAAATCATTTATCTCATTACCTACTTTCTCCACATTCATACATGAGGTTCTCCTCAACGAGTTTCTCCAAAGTTAAAATTTTCAAATATGAGGAAGACATGTTTGAAGCGTTATTTTCCAAATGAGGATGAGAGAATAAGTGTCAATATAGAGCTTGCTAAATTTTTTTGTTATTTGGAGGACTTTAGTGACCAAGAGTCCTTACGTGATTGATGGAGAATTGATTCAAAAATGTTGTGGTTGATACATAGAGCTTCAATACCACTACAAACAATCGCTATAAAACTTCTTGGCCAAGTTTTATCCTCATCTTGTTGTGAAAGAAATTGGAGCACATTTTATTTCATCCAATCAATGAAGATAAATAAAATTACTCCACAATGGACTGAAGATTTAGTTTGTGTGCATACAAACATTTGGCTTCTATCAAGAAAAACTTCAACTTACATGGAAGAAGATAATAGGATGTGGGATGTAGATGGAGATGGATTTGAATATCTTGAAGATATGAGAATATTAGAAATTGCTAATCTTTCACTTGATGAGCCTGAATTGGAATCTATGATATTCATTGAAGATGATATATAAGTTCAAAGACAAACCACTGAAAAAGCTAATCCTATCATGTCGACCTCTGGATTAAGCTCAAAAGAAACAAAAAAAATAAAAAAATGCAGTATACCTGTGCTGAAATCCCGCCAAGGTTCTGCCAAAAATCCCGCAGAAATCCTGTAGCAGTTTGCGAATAGCGCCGCTCTTGTCAAGTCCTCTGCAATCCCTGCCGAAATCCAGCTCTCGATCGTTACCCCGTTCTCGTCTTTAAATACCGAACCTCCACAAGCCGCAGGCTCTTCTCTCCACGACGCTCTCGCGCTTTCCCATTCGCTGCCTCTCTCCCACCTCTCCACCGATCTCCTTCCCAATCGCCTGCTCCACGCGAAAACCCCAAGGCAAGGTTCCGACTCCACTCCGAACGAGCCTTGCTTGTGCCGACCTCTCAACCTTTCGGCTGAGAGAGAGAGAGAGAGAGAGAGAGAGAGAGACGAAGCTCCCTTACCTCACGCCGACTGCCCTAGCCTCCTCCTTCGCCGACTTTGCTCCTTCGAAGACCTCCCTGCCCTGCTCTCAGTTCGGTAGTCACGACATTTTGATGCGGGACGCAAGTAAACGAGAGCTCGCTCGTTTGAAGGTAACTTTATCCCTTTCGCATGGTGCTTCGGCCAAGTCCCGTAAAACCGAAAATTGAGAGCAGTAGGGAGAGGGATTTGATTTTTTTTTAATATTATAATTAATTATAATTTTACATTTATAATTTATTAATTATTAGCATTTATAAATTAATTATAATTGAATTATTAATTAAGTATAAATTAAATTAACTAAATATAATTATATTAATGATTATTTATGATTATTTATTTAATTATAATTAATCTTTATTAATTATAATTAATTATTAATTCGTTATAACTTTAATTATAAATTAATTATAATTAATTAATAAACTACTGATTATAATTTTTTAATTAATTATAATTAATATTATTAATTATAATTATTATTTATTAGTTTATAATTATAATTAATTATTTTTTAATTAATAATAATTGATTAATTAATTTATAATTAAATTATAATTAATTATAATTGAAATGAAATGCTCCTCCCTTGCCGCCGAGCCTCCAACATCGACAACATACCTGCGAAGGTACGAATTTTTAAAACTTAGATTCTCGCTCTCGAAGTTAGCGGTGGGCCGAAAAACCCGTCCCATTGCACGCCTTTGTTGCGCGTGGTGGGATGGGACCCCGGTGTCCAACGCCCCACGACGGGGCGAGTAATCACCTTAAACTCAAAACCTCTTTTAATGTTCGTGGCGGATACGCGGAAACGCGCCATGCACGCCTTTGTTGGCGCCGTGGTGGGATGGGAACGGCCGGTGCGGCACCTAGGCAAAGCGGGGTCACTCATAAGTACCCCGAGCGGGGGGAAAGCAAACTGTCCTTTTTCCAATAAATTGATTTTTAAAAACCTCATGCCACGCCTTTGTTGGTGTGGTGGGAGAAAAAACAAAAAATACCGCCGCGGTGTCTCACAAACACCAACGTGTGCACGTCCTTTGTTGACGTGGGGGTTAGGCGGCTCTTGGTTTTCCCCTAAACGGGGGAGATGCCAGGAGGCTGCCGAAATTTGGATCGAAAATCCAAGGTCTTGGAATAATTTGGAACCTGGACTTGATTGAACTCAGAAGAACTACGAAGGACTTGTACTTGGACTTTTGAACAAGATCTAAGTGACTTAATAAACAATTAAACCCAAATAAAAATGTGCAAAAGCTTAACTCAAACTCAAATCATAACTTGAACAGTTTGGATATGAAATTGCACTTGCAAGGACAACAGGGAACATATGACTTGTACCTACACTTGAACATCTGAACTTAGACTCTACAAGATCACATGAGAATTTGATTTAGGACTTAAGTTTGATACTTGAACTCAACCAGAAGACTTGTGGACATGCATATGAGCTTGAATTGAACAAAATCACTTGAGACTTATGAACTTGGTTTGAACCAAGTATAAAGAACTTGACTTGAAAATGATATCAAAACTTTAATGGAATGTTAAGGAATATGTCATAACTTGAACCCAAGTGAACAAATGCAAAGTCAATTTGAATTCGAGCATAATCAAGGTGAATAAGTTATGAAAATTTGAAATCAAGATGAGTTTGATTTGAGCTCAAATGAAAGAAGACAAAGGGCCCAAAGTGGAATTAAGAAACATTGGACTTGGACTTAAATGGATGAAGGGGAGCAAACTCATCCTACAAGATTTAGGTCATCCTTTCATGACAATGAAAGACTTACAACAGTCAACATGACCCAATTATGTGCAATGATCAAATGAGCAGTGATAAACAAATTATTGCATACCACTTGCTTACAAGCACAAAATGACATGTAGTGGACAGAGAGAATCCTTTCATCCACTAGCAACGATCAAGACAAGAACACAATTTGACTACGAATATGTCATGAGATCTCCAATGTACCCATGAATAATATTCATCTCTATCATATTTGCAAAGTAGGGATAATTTCAATGAAGGGATATTCATGAATAACATAAGGGATGACATGCAAAGAATGCAGCAGTTCTCCAATTTATATTAGAGTAAGATAATGATGGTTTTTACGACAGTCATGCAGGAATATGTAGTGACCCCTATTACATCTACTTGTAAGCATTAACATAAGTTTGTACCAAGCACACTAGTCTACTTGTGCATAACGATGGTGGATGAGATACAAAAGCAATAATCTCCTTACAACCAACATCAAGTGTCTTCCGACTACAAGCAATGACATACAACATGTAATGGCTTGCAAATTAAAACACATGAAGAGATTGCCGACGAATGTGGCTCAACCAACAACTTATATCAAGTTACAAATAAGTGCATTGATTTGCATAATAGACAATAATGAAGGGTATGCCGTATGAATGAGGTGTCCTCTGTAAGCATGAACACATAACATGTCATCTACAAGAAGTGTACAAGGATCCTACGACAAGCACTTAGATATTTATACAAGCTTGTAATAAGGAAAAAACAAGTACATTGATCCTCTACCAACAAGAGAAAATGATGCATAACAAATACAAGTGACTACAAATCTCTACAAGCTGTCATAGAAGATCCGTTAAGTGTCCAAAATACCCCTGCACATGCACCATAATTTGTATACACATAGGTACACTAAAAGAGAAAATACAATCTCCACCCGCATGGGTTCCGACGAGCGTGTTAGTGGTACACACGTAACGTTTAGGGATACTGCGCGGGTTATCAAATTTTAAACATGATCATCCTTAACAGGTAAAAAGGAGTTGACAGAGTTTAATTATAAAATGCCACCAAACACCCGCATGGGCCCCGGCGAGTGTGTTATTGGTACACACGTGACGTCTAGGGATGCTGCGCGGGTCAATAAGTGAATTCAAGTTCGTACCTGATCCTTCTATACGGATCAATAGGAGTTGACAATGTTCGAACTATTAAGCAAATATAAGGTTGTGACGACCGGTATATTTGTTTTAATACATTCATATTAGGCCTTCAAGGACTATAACAATATGAATTCACTAACAAGGGCACAAAGCCTACGAAATCCGATCCCCTATCAGTAAGTTAATAGGGTCGACAAGGTTAAATCCATAAAGAGAAATAACCCCAAACACCCTGATGATGGCCGTGTTGAATGTAGATCTCAACCGGAGGGGTTCCCAAATACTTTCAAATGCCTTCCAAGCTCCACACAAAAATTTAATCAAAAAATAAAAATATCAAAATCTCAAAATCCCAAAAATATTTAAAATTGAAATAAAATCATCAACAACATAAAGCAAAATCCATCCACCCTCCGCAACAGTTTGCCGGGGTGGACAAGTTCAAATTTACCTCAGCTCACAAAGAGCCAAATGCCTAGTCGAAAATATTACTATGATCCATTGTCAAAAAATCTCCTGCTAGTAAGGACGTGGTATGTGTCGTCTAACCGGCGATTTTGCCGCCAAATGGCACCGCAAGATAAACAGTTATGACCCGAGGCCCTCTGAACCGAGTGATTTTGCCGCCAAATGGCACCACGCAATACCTGTTATGGCCAGAGCTGATACACTCTTTATTGACATTAAATCCTTGAAATATGAATCAATAGGATATAATCGAATCGATAGGGTATAAAGCCCTCTATTAGCTAAGGTTGATTCAAATTTGTCCACTTAGGCAAATATAAAACCCAGGTCTACGAGGTCCCCTTGGACGAAGCAACCCATGGCTGCCGACAAGGATCCTTCTATCAGGTTGGGTCGACTACCTCCTCTGACTAAGTAGACCATGGACCACGATTGTGACGCCCCAGGCATCCATAGTGAAAGGATTCGTCTGACAATCTCGATCAATCTCCATTTCAGCTGCCTTGCTCGGACCTGAAATTATTAACCACATATAATGAGCTTCAAAAAGCCAAGCAGGTCACCAAAGCCTACAACTGAAATCAAAGCACGGTACTGCTATCAATATGCATGTCAATCAATCAAATCCATAACAGTCAATGGTCAATGAGTCTATGCAATACGGAAATCAATAGTCAATGAAATCAATAGTCGATGCAGCGATAGAAGAATCGATAAATCAAACTCAATAAATCAATACGTCAAATCTCAGAAGAATCCGTACACAGAAGAAAATCAATCGATCAGTCAAATCAATCGTATC
>NW_021476545.1:0-2821 GCF_001605985.2 Dendrobium catenatum | reverse complement strand
GTATGTCCCTGGACGATCAGATGAAGAAAAATCCCGAAAGCAAAACCGTAATTATCGTCCTGAGAAATCGTCCCAGCCGATCGATTTTGTTCCGATCGTCCAGGACGATGTGGCGATAGGCCGCACCAGGCTTGTCTTATAAGAAATCAGCTCGATTTGAGGAGAGAGAAAATCATTTTATAAAATCAAAAATATCTGAGGAGAGAGAAAGAAAAGAAAGCGAAGAAAAGCTCGTTTCCGAGGCCGGAGCGCTTTTCGTCCACGCCGCTGTTGGGAAAATGTCTATCTGTGTAAGACTCCGAATCCTATTTCTGTTTTCAGAGATATTGAGTTTATCGTATTGTGCACTGTTTTGTTTTTTGTGATCGAAAAAATGGACCGTTTTGTATTGACACAACTTTCACCGCACAACTTAATATGTTATAGATCACGAATATTCTACACGATTTGATTATTTTCTAGAACGATTTCACCGGTTATTGGGTTCTTACGCATTTGATCGAATAGAAAAATATCATGATGTTTATGATATTGATTCAGTAAGTAATAGTCTTATATTATTGTCTATCCAAAAACGGCCTGGACGATCCCATTCCAGAAAAAATCAGCTGTTTCAATGCACTGATCGTCCTGGACGATCTCAATATCGTCCCGGACGATCCTGGGAGAAAAACTCAAATCTTGGAAGGCAAATCAAAGGAACAAGCTCTCACAATCTCCCCACCTTAGAAAAATGTCGTCCCGAAATTTCCAAAAGAAAGCAAATCAAAGGAACGAGCTCTCACAATCTCCCCACCTTAGAAAAATGTCGTCCCGACATTTCTCTAAGGGTCCGAAGCAAAATTGATACAAAACAAATCCAATTAAAATCAAAACTCGTCATAATCCATACAGTCATTCAGTGCATTCAATCACATGTCATTCAATATGTATGCAAAAATATTCATTCTATCAAACTATCAATCAAATCCTTTCACTACACTTGCTATGATACCAAATTTCTCTGAAAACATAAATAGGATTCGGAGTCCTTACCACGAGATAAACACTTTTCCCAACAGCGGCGTTGGACGAAAAGCGCTCCGCGGCCTCCGGAAACAAGCTTTTCCTTCACTTTTCTTCTCTCTCTCTCCTCAGATATTTTTGATTTTATAAAATGATTTTCTCTCTCCTCAAATCGAGCTGATTTCCTTATAAGACAAGCCTGATCGGCCCGGCCGATCGCCACATCGTCCTGGACGATCAGAACAAAATCCGGTCGGCCTGGGACGATTTCTCATGACGATAATTACGGTTTTGCTCTCGGGATTTTTGTCTCATCTGATCGTCCCAGGACGATCCAAAAACGGCCTGGACGATCTCATTTCAGAAAAATCAGCTGTTTCAATGCACTGATCGTCCTGGACGATCTCAATATCGTCCCGGACGATCCTGGGAGAAAAACTCAAATCTTGAAAGGCAAATCAAAGGACGAGCTCTCACAACGATGGCCCGGGACGACGAAACCATGGGATCTTGATCGGGTCTATCATCCATTCCCCCACCATCCGCTTTAAGTGCAAGATGGTGCAATTTTTGTTTTAAATATCAACTCCATCCAAATATCCAGACTTTCCAAATCCCAAACCCATTGCTGCTACTATATGCCAAATAACATGTATTTCTATACGTATTTGATTGACGACTAGCCTTAATCGAAAGTTCTCTCTCGTGATCGAGAGGGGTAATTAACTATAGAGGCTTGCGCCTATAGGAAACCAGAACTCAGATCATAAAGTCTTCGCAAAATGAGGGTGAAATCTATGGGTAGCGTCTTATCTACAAACCCATCTGCCTTCCAAAATTTACCCCGGAACTTATTCCGTTAAAACTCCCTCGCTGAATAAAAAGAAAAGCGGTCGGAGGCTGGGGCCGAATTTTCGGAGCCCACATATCATTCCTTCTATTGAATAGTTGAAACTTCATGTGCTAGACAATTTATATTTTCGATTTGGTAGTTGTACTGGACATTTAATGCTTACTTTTATTTTGATATTGTAAGCTATAAGGCTAGTAGGCTACAAATGACGTTGCTTTCATTTTTTTTATTTCAAATATTATGCTTTGATTGCTTTCTTAATTTTTATGTATGATTTATAAATTATAATGACGTGTCCGTGCCGTGCTCGTATCCTGTATTTTTAAGAATTGACGTGTCTCGTATATGTATCGTGTCGTATCCGTGTCGTCATATCCGTATCGGTGCAACATAGGTTGCACGGTATACAATTGTGAGTTCACCTTCATGGTTTTAATTTCTTTCTCATTGTTGTTTGATTATAACATTCTTTCAATCCAACATGGTGTTGTATAGGTTATTGTGGTGGTGTAACAAAGTATTTTGAGGAGTTGCAGCACTATACAAATAATTGAGATCAAATAAGAATACTTCCATGCCAATACCTTCTTTCCTGCAACAGGTAGAAGTAGAGCTGGCCAAAGAAACTCTGATAACATTAACAAATTCTGCAGTTGCCTATCTGCATCAAAACAACAATTGCGGATAGTTCCCAACACCTAGAAAGTTTGAATGAACTGCATTAGAGTCCATGGTTAAAAATAACTTGGACTGTTGAAAAAATTTGAGCTAAGGTAACATTTCTAAATATGCAATGTGCAGATTTAAATTATCAAACAAAATACAATTACTAAATCTAAAATAGAGAAAGTACCAACAAATAGAAAACCTTTTACCCTAATCTTTCAGTATAACAAAGAAATAGGACAGACATGTCAAACAAATACAGTAGACTACAAGGAACAACAAATCTGCATACTGCAT
>NW_021476544.1:0-256 GCF_001605985.2 Dendrobium catenatum | reverse complement strand
GAGCGCTCTCACAAGATCTCAGGGCCTGAGGTGGTCTTTAGATCGAGCAAGAGCAAAAAAGGTCCTTGATTTGACCTAATTTTTGATATTTAAAGGGTAAGGGCTCAAGATCTACGGCTAGGATCAAGTTGGGAGGTTATTTGGAGGGAAATCCGGCTTAGGAGGCCGTGGTTTGCATTTCAAATCAAAGGGAATTGAATTCGAGCATTAAATGGGCCTTAATTGGGCTTTAATAGGTTATTATGACCTATTAGTG
>NW_021476543.1:0-1566 GCF_001605985.2 Dendrobium catenatum | reverse complement strand
TTCCTCTTCCTTTTCTATTTCTAACGAGTCCGAAGCTAAGTCCGTCCAAGAAGCTTGTTGGAACTTCTTCTTTCCCTTCTTCACAAATGGTTTCTCCTCTACATTCTCCTTGCTAGGATTGGCTTTGAGTTTTGGGCAATCCGTCTTTATATGTCCAGATTTCCTGCACTCATAGCAAATAATTTCATTTGAAATCTTGGCATTTCTAATGAATTTACCTCTATTCCACTCTGGCGTCTCTTCTGCTTCCTCTTCAAAAAGCTTCTGAAATCTGTAGTCATCAATGCGATGTCATCTTCATCCTCAGGTATTGAGTGTTCACTCTCAGACTCTTCAACATTAAGTGCTATATTTTTCTCCCATCATGGTTCACCTACATCAACTTTTTTTTGGCTAACTCCTTGCTCATAAGCAATAAGTGAACCAAGAAGATTGTCAATAGAGTAAATGTTTAAATCCTTAGACTATGTAATTGTAGTAATTTTAGCTTCATATGCAGTAGGTAAGCAACAAAGAATCTTGTTGACCATTTCAGCATTTGTTAACTCCCTACCCAATGTATGTAAAGAGGTGACTATTTGTGTGAATCTTGTGTACATATCAGAAATAGATTCATTTGGTTTCATATGAAATAGTTCATAATCATGCAATAAGATATTAAGTCTAGATTGCTTAATCTCATTAATTACCTCATATGTTATACAAAGTATATCCCATATCGCCTTTCCACTTTTACAAGTGGAAACCCGCATGTAGTCTTTTGATTTTAAAGCACAAAAGAAACTATTTAAGCATTTGGCGTTAAGTTCTGCTAAATCACGTTCTTCTATTATCCAGTTTGTAAAAGGTGTTTCAACTCTAACTCCATTAACTAATCTAGTTGGTTTCGTATATCCTTCCTAAACTAAGATCCACATACGATAATCAAGTGACTGTAAAAAAGTAGACATGCGAGTTTTCCAAAAATCAAAAGCTACATTGTCAAACAGTGGAGGTCTAGTTATAGAGTAACCCTCAGGAGTGTTTTGATTTCCAAATGAAGCCATCTACGTTAATCAAAAAGTAATCTAAACTTATGATTTTGAAACAAAGCTCTGATACCACTTGTTGAAACTCATTCACAATGAATTAGGTTGTTAAGCATAAGTTTATGTCCCACGGTTAACCTAGAGAGGGGGGGGGTGAATTGATATTTTAAAAATTAATCCCTCTTTTGAGCATTTTAAATCGAAATTAAACTTTAATGAATTTTGTTGAAATAATTTTTTTCAACCATGGTTTTAAAATAGTAAATAAAAAAAAAGTAACGGAAATAATGATACCAGATTTATAATGGTTTGGTCAAAACCAGACCTACATCCACTCCCCGGAGGCACCATCCGAGTATTGCACTAATACCACTAGTGACTCTCCTTTTGCACCCACAGCAAGGCGAAGAAGCCTTTACAAATCTCTTTTCACCACTACCCGGTGCAGTAGAGAACCGTCATCCTTTTACACTATCTCTAGTGCTGGCAGAGAACAATGTGTCCTTTCACACTCCTCTGATGTCGGTAGAGAACCATT
>NW_021476542.1:0-287 GCF_001605985.2 Dendrobium catenatum | reverse complement strand
CTCTCTCTCTCTAAATATATTTCTATATAAAAAATTAGAAAATATATATAACCAAAAAAAAAATTTTGCCTTGCCACAAATCTCTGCCGCCGTCGTCGCCTTGCGCGCTCATCAAGGTATATTGTTCGTCAAATTCTAAAATCTTAAATCCCGTTCTCAACATTTGCGACGGACCGGAGAACCACCTATATGCGCTCTCGTAGCACGGTAGGAGGGAGCCCGGTGCGACACATACGACGAGATGAGTAAGCCCTATACACGCTCTTGTAGCATTGTGGGGAGAGCCA
>NW_021476541.1:0-274 GCF_001605985.2 Dendrobium catenatum | reverse complement strand
ATAAGTGGAGTGCAGATTTTTCATACCCTGCATGAAGATTGTATTGAATTAAAGCTTAAACTGACTAGTAAATCTATCTCAGCTATGCTAATGGAAGATGGCTTGAAGGAAGGGATTAATGTGGATCCTGTTTCATGGGTTCACAAATTAAAAGTAAATGCTCGGGTGGAACTTTTTATTTGGCATCTTTGCAAGGATGCTATTCCAACATAAGAGTTTCTATATAGTAGAAGGCTGTCTGAAACTTATTTGTGCCCAATGGGATGTGGAGAGA
>NW_021476540.1:0-340 GCF_001605985.2 Dendrobium catenatum | reverse complement strand
GACTGGTCTTTCCTCTCTGAAATGAATTTGGATCCCTCTGCCTTCCCCCCTCTCCCGGGCTCCTCTGTGTTAGGTGCTCCTGCTAAGCTGCTTCCTTCTTCGTACGCGGATAATCTTTCTAGTCTTGCGGTCATTCATGATGACTGGCCCATGTCTTTCGTTACCCCCACCAAAAAACTCTCCATCATCGCTACTGAACTCTTAGCAGGAAAGAGTATCTAGACTCATTCTCTAGTTAGTTACTCCATAAGGAAGCCTTCTTGCTGCTATGAATAAGGCTTGGAAGTTGAAAGGATCCATCTCTCAGCTATCCCTTGCGGATGTTTTTTTCCTCCATAAG
>NW_021476539.1:0-400 GCF_001605985.2 Dendrobium catenatum | reverse complement strand
AAATTTACCCCGGAACTTAGTTCGCTAAAACTCCCTCTCCGAAAAAGAAAAGGCGGGCGGAGGCCGAGGCCGAATTTTCGGAGCCCACAACTTCATTTGAAATGGTAATCTCAACATCCAAGTAGGCAGGTGAGTCTTGAATGATCAGATATCTGGAATCAACAATTTTTATAGAAATCACTTAGAAATATTAACAAGGTTTAAATATTCCTTGATAATAATATTCATTGATGTTGAAAATTAGTCTAATAAGCATATCCCATGTTAAAGACATCTAAATGATCACTCCTATTTAAAATGAATTTGTGGGCTCCGAAAATTCGGCCCCGGCCTCCCCGCTCGCGCTTTTCTTTTTTTTCTGCGGGGGAGTTTTAACGGAATTAAGTTTCGGGGTAAATTT
>NW_021476538.1:0-218 GCF_001605985.2 Dendrobium catenatum | reverse complement strand
TATTTGGAGTTATTTGCTACTCATGCTATCAAGGAAGTCATCAAAGATTGGATGTTCAAATTTAAGGGAATAATCATAGAAGGGGACAATGATAACATAATCAAGTTTCTTCAAGAAGAAAAATTAAAAGGTATCTCCTTCTTTGAAACTTTTCATGGTATTAATAAGTTTGATCATGTAATTTTTAATAGTATTGATAGAAGAGGTAATATTTTAGC
>NW_021476537.1:0-370 GCF_001605985.2 Dendrobium catenatum | reverse complement strand
TTCCCCATTCAACCAAACCTAGGGCAAGGATAACAACACGCGTATGTATCTTTTCCTCTCTTCTTCTAAACCTTTTATTCTTCCATGCCTTTCACCTGTCTGAATGTGAGAGGGAAAGAGGGATGGTCGGCTTTACATGCCATCTAATATGAAGATTTCACATATGTATTGCTCTCCTCTTTAGCTATATGCCCATGGGATAATGCATATTGATAGGATCGCCTTTGATGTGAATTGAGGAGGAAATGAGGATTTCATGTGGCTGTTTTGTTTTATTCTGAATTTCTTTTCTATGAGGAAATTTTGAGAAACTGTCACATACACTTATGATAACAATTGTGTTTCATTATTGGTTCTTAGATATCAACGT
>NW_021476536.1:0-266 GCF_001605985.2 Dendrobium catenatum | reverse complement strand
TATATATATATATTATTTTGAAAACTATTGCAAAATTTACCCTTTATTTGTTGTAAACTTCCAAAAATCGTATCTTTCTCGTTTTTAATCCGCTGTCGACGCACAGCGCCTCGTTTTGAACGTATTTTAATTCTGCACACCTTGAAGTCTGTACTGTACAAATATTTTCAGTATACCTGTGTTTATTTTGAAACAGCAAACTGTATTATTTTCAAATATTTTTTTTATTATACTTAAACTTCGAAATTACATAACTTTGTCGTTTT
>NW_021476535.1:0-300 GCF_001605985.2 Dendrobium catenatum | reverse complement strand
TATGCAATCTAGATAACTCAAGCGATGAAGAAACTCTTCGACAGCCACCTAATTGAGATAAAAGAAAATTGCCTTATGATTTTTAGATCAAAATTGATATTTTGTGTTTTGAAGGAATCTTAGATCCCGAAGAATTCATTACTTTAATTCATATGGTGGAAAGAATTTTCAAGCCAAAAGAAGCATCAACAGAGCAAATGGTTAAACTCAATACCATATAATTAAAGAAACTTGAGCTAGCGTGGTTGAGGAATTTGAAGTGGGTATGTTGTAGGGAAGATAATCGTAAAATTATCACTC
>NW_021476534.1:0-808 GCF_001605985.2 Dendrobium catenatum | reverse complement strand
ATTATATGATTTAAGGGGATCAACACAAATCATTTAATAGAGTGGTTTGATTTCTAGTTGAAATGACAATAATATTCTCTCTTCCATAAATTTATAAGCCCTCATTTATTAATTAAATAAAGCTATAAAGAAGCCAAAAGGAATCCCCAAAAATGATTCCAAAGAAAGAATCCAGATCTCTACTTTCCAGAATTTGACATTCGACGTCAACCATTGTTGATCTCTACTATAGACAACCGTCAATGCATGCTGTCAACCCTCTAACAACACCTGCATTAGACCACTTGCCTACGTCCATCGCCACCAATGCAAGTGATATTCTTCATTATCTCCAAGATCAATGCCCATCATAACCACCAATGTGACAAGTGCTTGTCACAATTGTGAACCAGAATGATACATGCCATCACCATAAATAATGTTGATATCTTCATCAGCGATGTTGTTATTGCCAAAGAAGTTGGCATATCCATTGCCAATGAGCTTGATGTCATCGATTGTTTATGAGGCTAACACAACTATTTGCCCATGTGGCCAATGGTAGCAGTCACCAATGAGGACGAAGCTGGCCGGCAATTCACAATATGTTAGACACTAGCGGTTGCAAATGAAATTGATGCCTATGGTTTCCAATGAAGTTGCCAACAACAATGTTGTCATTTTTCGTCGACAATGAGGCTGACACATGCATATCATAAAAAAATGAGTCCATGCATATCATTTGTTGATATTGAGGCGAATACGAATTTTCAACACTAATGTAGAAACAAGTCGACACCAATATCAAAATCGCCCATGCATATCACTA
>NW_021476533.1:0-341 GCF_001605985.2 Dendrobium catenatum | reverse complement strand
GCTTGTTTCTGGCGCTATTGTTGTGCTGGAAAATGCCGGCGTAGATGACGTCGTAAGGTGCGCCGTAACTAAACCAACGACTAGCTTCCGGCGTATTTGCCGCCGGCCCATTCAGGCGAAAAAAAATGCCGTCATGATTGCACCGGTTCGTTGTATCGTCGTTTCCATCGCATTTCTGACGCCAAATCTGCCGGAAACCTATAGCAATAACAAAAAAAATTACCTTCCTAGCCAACAATAGGATTTTCATACCTGCAAATATATACAAATACATACAATAACAGTTCCACAACACATATATACACATCACAAATGTCAAGAACTTCAACATATACTCAAAA
>NW_021476532.1:0-263 GCF_001605985.2 Dendrobium catenatum | reverse complement strand
TGGTTATTTATATTTAATTTACTATATAATATAATAATATAATAAATTTTTTAATCATATTATTAAATAAGATATATGATATTTAATATAATTAGTTGAATCGGACGGTTCTTAAAAAACGGACCAGAACCGGCGGTTCAAGCCGGTTTTGGCCGGTTCGTTGTTAGCCCGGTTCTTAGATAGGACCGAACCGACTGTAAGACTGGTTCACGGTTGAACCGGTCGAACCGGCCGGTCCGGTCCGGTTTTCAAAACAATGGAAA
>NW_021476531.1:0-210 GCF_001605985.2 Dendrobium catenatum | reverse complement strand
GTGTATGGAATATCTGCATATTCGCATACGCGCCCACATATTCATTTGCTTATTAACATTCTTGCAGATGCATTTATACGTTTGTATGCATGTGTATTAACACATGCACTTGGGCACTACTTGACGTGCTTGCATGACATTTATTATATGTTGCATGGTGACTTAATGCATTAGTGTATAATGTATTTATATTATATATATATATATATA
>NW_021476530.1:0-323 GCF_001605985.2 Dendrobium catenatum | reverse complement strand
TCTATTAAGTGTGATTCCTTAGGATTAGCTTGAAATCTTGCACATAAACATACGGCAAACGTAATATCAGGCCGACTAGCAGTAAGATACAAAAGTGAACCTATCATACTCCTATAAAGTTTTTGATCTATTGATTTTCCTGATTCATCTAAATCAAGTCTAGTTAATGGGTTTATAGGAGTTTTACTTAATTTGAATCTCTTCATATCAAACTTTTCTAATAATTCATTTATGTATTTGGTTTGACATATGAAAGTGCCATACTCTAATTGTTTTACTTGTAGTTCTAAGAAAAAGGTGAGTTCTCCCATCATACTCATTTC
>NW_021476529.1:0-241 GCF_001605985.2 Dendrobium catenatum | reverse complement strand
ATATTTAGTTTTTTAAAAATTAGTTTTAATTACACTTTTAAATCTTTTTTCAAGCATTTAGATTTGTTTTGAAATTTTAAACAGTGATTTTTCATGTTTGAATAGATTTAATGGGGAATGATCAATGAACAATTGTTCCTTAATTACTCTATTAAGTTTCCAATTTTTTGAATTATTCTTTAAATTTCAATGCTTAGGATTGTAGATGCACCTATTTTTAAGGCTCTTTAAATGATGTTTT
>NW_021476528.1:0-486 GCF_001605985.2 Dendrobium catenatum | reverse complement strand
TTCTCAATTCACTATACACTTCTAAGAATAGAAGTATGAATGATATTTTTATCTTTTGTCCCTTATATATTGTCAATACTAAGGAACAAAGGATTATTCACACTTATGAGAAATTCAATAAATGAAATTAATTTTTAATTTTTTTTCCCAACTATGATGCTACATAACTTGTACTATCTATTACATAAAGGCATATTTGCACACATATTTCATAAACAAATGCATTGTAGAAGGCTAAGTTATTTTGACTTGTTATTCTAACTATGCAAAGTCATATTCCATGTTTGAAAGATGTTCTACATTTAAGCATCATCCTCAAATTTGGTTAAGACATAAGTCTAGCCACACAAAGTTATCTTTCACATTTGAAGTTTGTTTTTATAGTTAGAACTATTGCAACCCATGACCTCGAGCTTGAGATTTTGATGATGCCAAATAATGAGTGTTTTCTTTCATTGAATATTATTTTATTTGTTATTTTCCTTG
>NW_021476527.1:0-329 GCF_001605985.2 Dendrobium catenatum | reverse complement strand
AAAAGAGACTATGATTTGCTTTGTGCTAGAAAATCGTGCTTCTTGTATTTCTTTTAGTTGAAAGACTTTATGAGTGGTTTTGTGATAAGTTTTATAAGGTTTTAATGGTTTTACCCCACTCCAAATACAATAGAAAAGCACTTGAATTGTCTTGTCTTGTGTTGGGAAGGTTTTAGTAGGTCGTTCACGTGGGGCTTTATGTGTAGTCTCATTAGAAAAGTTTTATAAGTCTTTTGGGGATTCATGGTCTTACAATTGGCTTTGGGTGGAAAGATTCTTTTGTGTCTTTGTTTTTTTTTTAGAGTGAATGATCTTATTTATGTGGGCAG
>NW_021476526.1:0-325 GCF_001605985.2 Dendrobium catenatum | reverse complement strand
ATACTCGGAGGGTGCCTTCAGGGAGTGGATATAGGTCATTTTTGACCTAACCTCTATAAATCTTGTGTCTTTTATTTTTTCGCTGCTTTTTATTTCTAATTTTAACTGTTGTTAAATTGTGGTTGAAAAACCTATTTCTATAAAACACATTAAAGTTTTATTTTTATTTTAAAAAATCAATAAAAGGGATTAACTTTAAAGCACAAATTCACCCCCTCTTGGTTAGCCGTTGGGAACATAAGTTTAGGTTTAACAACCTAATTCATAGTGAATAAGTTTTAACAAGTGATATCAGAGCTTTGTTTCAAAATCATAAGTTTAGACT
>NW_021476525.1:0-677 GCF_001605985.2 Dendrobium catenatum | reverse complement strand
TGGTTGAGCTGGTTTGGGAACACGGATATCACATCTGGGTGTTCTATGGGCAGCGAGCAATTGAAAATTGAAGTTATATCAGAGAGACAGAGAGGAGAAAAGAAAAATCATAGAACGGCTTTCTTATATATTTCGTACCATGAAAGATTTATTTTCATATTGATTACATATCTCACATATTAATTACAAATGATGCTCTTTCTCATGATTGAGAAAGTTATTGATACATTATAGTAAACAGCAATCGTATAGTGTGAATTAGACAATGGAAATTGGAAGAGTCGTGTGACTCAGAATTATCTTCAATAGATTGTTTTTTTGTGTTTGGTAGTTTGTCTTTATAGATAAGAAACCATAAATCAAGAATTCCAATATATCTAAAAACAAAAGTATTTAAAAGATGATACTACAAATCATATGTTATAAAACAAATAATAAGTATGGTATTTCAAGCAAAATAACTTCTAATTATAATAACTTTTATTTTAATTTCAAAATCTTTTCATTAAAATATTAGAAATTTTCAAAAATGAGGATGCTCAAGTGGATGAGCGGTTTTACACATAGAGACAAAATGTGAAACGAGTGTGTACCTATGGAAAATTAGGTTGGAGAGAATCATCAATGACACAATTATAAGAGTTGATACATCATCAAAAAATTACCTTGATCGAGCA
>NW_021476524.1:0-300 GCF_001605985.2 Dendrobium catenatum | reverse complement strand
TGCAGTTTGCCATGCCCGCTTCTTGAAGGAGTTTAGATGCGTAGTGTCCCTGAGTGAGAAAGAAGCCTGCGGTGGTGCGGGAAATCTGTATCCCGAGAAACAAGGAAATCTGATCGAACTGTTTGATGGCGAATTGAGTTTTGAGATCCTGAAGCAGGTTGTAAATATGAGTTGAATTGTTACCTGTTACAAGAATATCATCGACGTAAATCAGAAAGTAGATTTGAACGTTATTTTTATTGTAGATTAACAGGGATGGATCAGAACGACTAAACCCAAATCCGCATTGCTGAAGGAAGG
>NW_021476523.1:0-270 GCF_001605985.2 Dendrobium catenatum | reverse complement strand
TATGTCGATTTATATTAAAGTAGAGATGTTAGATTATCATAATTTGATAGAAAAAAACCTAAAATTAATTGAGGTTTACATTGATAACCTACCTATCCTTTCTCCTGAAGAGATAGTACATGGCAATCTTCACAATGAAAAAATCCTATCATCTCATGCCCCTTCTGGAGATAAGTGAAAACAAGTAAGTGATAATCTAGAATCTTCACTTCTCCCTCAACACATGCCTTCTTAGGACTCCATTGATAGTGGGAATCTCAAGGTTTATTA
>NW_021476522.1:0-235 GCF_001605985.2 Dendrobium catenatum | reverse complement strand
GCCAACATTCGGCACCATAAAGCATTGCAGGCCTCAAGACAACAGATAAAAAAAAATTCTTATTGTCGCTGAACGATAGAGGCATGAAGAAAAACAGGAACAAGAAGCTTACCTTCGTCTCCAGGAGCCTTCAGGTACGTCGAACACGAAGTATGTTGAGCACGGCGCAGGAAGAAAACAGGGAACGAACGACCGAGAACGAAGTCGTCGAACCTGAAGTCGTCGAAGTCCTGGA
>NW_021476521.1:0-2182 GCF_001605985.2 Dendrobium catenatum | reverse complement strand
ACTTTTTTTTTTTGAAAAAGTAATTGAGGATATTATTGCTGAAAAAGCAATTGAGGATATTCGTTCCTCCTTTATCATATTAAAGAGTAAAGGAGTAACCTTATCAGAGGTAATATCATCCCTCATGAAATCATTAAATATAGCATAGTTAGCATAGAGATCCGCAGACTTATTTCTGTTTCTATCAACACATTTAAAAATAACATTTTTAAAATCTTTAAGAAAGTCAATAGATTCAGTCACTTTACCTCCCGCTTTGATGCTTTAACGAATATAATGGATCACATTAATGCTATCACCTTCAATGATAATACTCTTGTATTGAAGCATCCAATCTTTGAAAACTTCTTTTATAAGAAGTATAGCCAATAATTCAAGTTGTGAGATGTCCCAATGAACAAGCTTTTTCGTAAATGCCATCAAGAATTTACCCTTACTATCTAGGAAGACACCTCTAATGCCCGCTTTGTAAGAAGGAAATAAAGAAGCATCTATGTTCACTTTGATCCAGTCGGGTGGTGGAGGGTGCCAACAATTACAGTCTTCTAGACTGATTAACACCCTAGTGACCAGGAGATAGCTTGAACCATAATAAATCTGGAGCTATCATTTGTTCCTTAATGAATAAATTTATTTCTTGCCTTCCATATTAAATACACTGTGTTGCAATACAGTTTAGGTAAGAATTTGCTCTTCATAGTAGATCTTTCAAGCCAATCACAACATTCTTCCATGCTAGAAAATGTTGGTATTTGAAATCCCTAAGTGTTGAGTAAGGCAATGATATTCAGTAGCTTCTCACATCCCGTAATAACATACTCTATATCCTCAATCTTATTACATCCTCTAAGACATCCCAATTCACATTGAATTTTTCTAGAATGTAATAGTTGAAGCGTTGGAAGAGCTTTGTTGAATACACACCACCATAATACTTCAACTTTCAAAATAAGTTTAGTTGCTTAATCCATTTCCAGTAAATAATGTTACCATTGTTATTTAGTTCCTTCTCAACAACTAAGAAAGATAGAGATTTACCGGAATGCATACAGATCAATTCCATTTCATCATGATCCAGATTATCCTCTATTTTGATTTGTAAGATAGCTTCCACCAGTTCGTTTCCAAATAGATTTTGGAGCTGATCTCTATTCCAGTTACCATTCTGTATCAGGTTATCCACTGTTATCTTTTCATTTTCTGAAACTACCACAAAAGTAGGCCATCTCATGATGCTTTTGTCCCAAATCCAAGCGTCATTAAAGACATTAATTGATTTGCCATCAGAAATTTTCCATCTCACAATTTTTTTAAGCCATTTAGATCAATCCAAGATGATCTTCCAAGCTACAGATGCTCCTTTACAGTAACCTGTATCCACCATAAAGTTACCATACTTTTGTTCCATGATTTTAAAAATCAAAGAATTCCTGCTTTGGATTAACCTCCATGCCATCTTAGACCTTAGAGGGCCCAGTTTATTGATTGAAGATTGTAAACCCCTACCTCCCCATTTAATAGGCTTACATAAAACATCCCAACTTACAAAATGCATACCCAATCCTCCATCTTTTTTATTCCATATAATATCTCTACATAACTTGTCTATTAGCTTTAAGACACTTTTAGGAATAAGTGAATGAGTAGATTGAAAAACTGGATAAGCTAGAAGAACTGATCTTACCAAAGTTAGTTTTCCAGCTAGAGAAAGGAATTTGGAGCCCCATATATTCAACATTTTCAAAGATTTTTCTACCATACCTTGATAATCTGCAGCCCATACTCTTTTAAGCACCAATTTTACTCCAAGGTACATAAGTTCCTTAACTTCATTGAAGCCCATAATATGATTTATGGCCCTCCTCCTATTCTTCTTAACAAACTTCCAAAAAAAGTTATAGATTTTCTAGTATTTATCCTTTGTCCAGTCCAATGACAAAAATTGGATAAAATACCTTTGGTTTCCCTCACCGCTCCAACATTAGCTTCCGAGAAGATCAACATGTCATCAGCATATAATAAGTGAGAAATCCGTGGACCTCCAATATAATTACGAATACCAATTGTATTATTTCTTTGATGAGATACATTTGAAATAAGTCGAGAGCACAAAAAAAAGAAGAAAGGTGAAAGTGGACAACCTTTCCAAAATCTACTTTTGCCATAAATCCATGAAGATGAC
>NW_021476520.1:0-389 GCF_001605985.2 Dendrobium catenatum | reverse complement strand
GAAAAGAAACTCATCCCTAAGAGGGGTATTTTCTTTTTTCTTTGGATATTAAATCATCCTAATTTGGCTTTCCAAAAAAAAAGAGACTAATCCTTTAAGGTATATTCTTTTTTCTTTGAATTCCAAATTGGATGTGATATCCCATTTTTAAAATCACTTTCACAATTTTTAAATACATTTATATTACATTACATTTCATAGAAAGATAAAAGAAAATCTAGACCACCTGCAGGGTTATCCTAAGAAGTTTATATAAAAATCATCCCAAGCAGTTATATTTCACATTTAAATTAAATCAATTAGCCACACATGGCCACACTCCTTTTTATTTGGGGGCTAAGCAACTGGAGTATCTGTAGCATTTATATAAAATTTTTGATTAATTAGCC
>NW_021476519.1:0-232 GCF_001605985.2 Dendrobium catenatum | reverse complement strand
GTGATGATCCTTTCGGACACTAAAGCCATTATCGTGAACATAAGTGCAAAAACATTCATATGCTTCTGTCTCATCTTTGTATACAGCATGAAAGAAAAAGTAAAGCGCAAGTAAAGCGCAACTATAGCACAACTATAGCGCAACCATAGCGCAACAATAGCACAACCATAGCGCAACAATAGCGCAACTATAATACAACTATAGCGACAAGTTCAGTTTTTTTTTTTATTTA
>NW_021476518.1:0-291 GCF_001605985.2 Dendrobium catenatum | reverse complement strand
GGGCTTGTTGTGCGATAGAAAAGTCCCCCTCAAACTTAAGGAGAAATTTTATAAGATGGTTGTGAGACCTAAAATGTTTTATGGTGTCAAATGTTGGCCATTAAAAGAAAACCATAATACTAAGTTAATTGTTGCAGAGATGAGGATGCTTAGGTGGATGAGTGGCTTTACCCTTAGAGATAGGATATGAAGTAAGCATATACGTGAAAAGATTGGAGTAGCTCCAGTGGAAGATAAGATTAGAGAGAGCCGCCCTAGATGGATTGGTTAGATTAAACGGTGGCCTTCCGG
>NW_021476517.1:0-208 GCF_001605985.2 Dendrobium catenatum | reverse complement strand
TCCGATGAACATCCTTCAAGGACAATACAGATCGGATTGTTACTCTTAGAGAAAGAAAAAATTGAATACGTAGAGTTTTTACGAAGAAATCAAGATATCTTTTCCTGGAGTCCAGCAGACAAGCCCGGAATCAGTCCTGAAGTGATTGTACACTCCCTCAATGCAAACCTAACGTACAAGCCAGTTGTTCAGAAAAAGTGAAATTTTG
>NW_021476516.1:0-236 GCF_001605985.2 Dendrobium catenatum | reverse complement strand
AGTGTGGCCACTTGCAAGAAATCTTGTTAACAACCTAGATCGCTCCTAACCTTTGGGTAATCTAAACGTCAGTCAAATCACATCATAGAGTGCAGTAAAAATAAATAAATAAACACACCAACATTTTACAACCAACATGCAATAAAACTCGAGAAAAAGCCCGTCACAGTGCAGTAAGGAAATAGACATCGGCCTAACCTAAAGCTAAAGTCAGTTGTCCTAACAAACAATTCTAA
>NW_021476515.1:0-1165 GCF_001605985.2 Dendrobium catenatum | reverse complement strand
CCCAATGATTTAATCCTTCTTATGCCTTTATAATCTGCTAATGTCAATTAAACAGCAGGTGTTAATTGAAATTAACAACTCTATAATTAGAATATTAATAATTTTTTTAATATACATTAGGTATTTTTTAACTAGTATATACGTTGAAAAGGTTGGGATGTGCAATGACATGCATATAGATTAGAGAGAGTCATTTGATGCTTTTGGCGCATATAAACCATTTTAACTTTCTACGACGATTTCAGAAAGTAGACATCATTGATTCGCAGACCTTAGTAGTAAGGATTAAAACTAAGTTCTCCGGTATTTTTTTAATTTAAAAGATGAAATAATGGTAGGCGTGTTCTCTAACCAAAAGCGGGATGAGAAGATACAGAAAGATGCAATGTGTACAGCGTATACGCTAATGAGAGCAAGTCTTGAGTGCGAGAGATTACACGGAGAAATCAAGAAGTTTACGGTTGAGAGAGTTACAAATTCTAACACTTTCTTGACATATGCATCAACAAGATAAGATTTCATTACTTGACTATCTCAACAACATAGATGAGGAAAAAAGATTTTGCCATTTTTTTTATTGGGATCATGTGGAGGTAATCATATTAACAAATGGTAGGCAAATAAAGAAGTAGAAGAGTCCTCATATACTAAGCAACCTTGCACATTTATGATAGGATGTGAAGATGTGTGGCTCCAATGCTCGCCTAACCTAATTATCATAAGAGTGAATCAAATTATTTTAGAAGGTAATATGACCAATAAGGAGTGAATGCGTTAGGAAGAAGATCCACTACGATAAATTGAATCACTAGGATGAATAATCAATACTTTGGTCCATGTTAAAGATAATATAGGAAACAAGGCTCTTCTATCATGCAATTTTACTTTAAATTTATAATTTGATGGCACTTATTACATTGTTATTATATATCAATTTATTTTTTAAAATTATTCATATTGCATGACCCAATGCATTATTGATTATGCTTTGAATAACACTTATTTATTAGAATAAGATTATAAAATTTATTAGCGTGAAATTTTTCTTAGAACATTTTTTGCCATGGGCGGCAAAATCAAGAAGAGCTCAGGACAGGCAATTGATCACATTGAAATCTCTTTTTTCCTTTAGAAGAATAAATATTTTAATTATTTTGCCCACCTT
>NW_021476514.1:0-206 GCF_001605985.2 Dendrobium catenatum | reverse complement strand
CACCACTCAAATTGAAGGACCCATCTTAACCCCACACATGCTCTTGAAGACTCATATAAGGCACTTGCCCCTAAAAGACTTATCCGAGATACACATAAAGGCCTTCCTCAAGCCATGGTAAGGGCAAGGTCGCGTTAGAGAGAAAGGACCATATGTACAACATTTAGCGTAGCCCACATATATGTGTTAATTTGTACCTATCATAT
>NW_021476513.1:0-276 GCF_001605985.2 Dendrobium catenatum | reverse complement strand
CCTCTTCCGCCTTTTTAATCGTTGACGCAAACAGTAGAAAAAAGAAATATAGGAAGAAGCTAATTAAGCATTTAATTCTCCATCCTTCTATAGAAGTTGAATACAGTATATATGTAGAAGGTGGTTAGCAATCAAAGGTTCTGATTGCTGTCACAGACATCCAACGAGCACGACCACGAGCAGTCCCATGAGTGGTTGATAATGCAAACTGTGAATCACCTGTAACAGGTGTAGAGATCTCCCTAGTAGAATCAGCTGTAAGATGTAGCTCTTCAC
>NW_021476512.1:0-273 GCF_001605985.2 Dendrobium catenatum | reverse complement strand
AGTAGAGAGGCTTGGATATGTCATGTATGAGAGGAGGAAGGCTTGGATGTGTCATGTATTAGAGGATGAGGGGTGGTTTTTGGGTTGAGGTAGAGGGAGAGTGGGTGGTTATGTATGAGAGGATGAAGGCTTAGATGTGTCATGTATTAGAGGATGAGGGGTGGTTTTGGGTTGAGGGAGAGGGAGAGTGGGTGGTTATGTATGAGAGGATGAAGGCTTGGATGTGTCATGTATGAAAGGAGGGAGGCTTGAACGTTTTTTGTATGAGAGGAG
>NW_021476511.1:0-469 GCF_001605985.2 Dendrobium catenatum | reverse complement strand
AGCGATACTCTACGTATGATAAGAAATTTTATGCCATCATTCAGTCATTTCTATATTGGAGACATTATTTGCTCTTGCAAGAGTGTTATTTTCTCTGATCATGAGGCATTGCACTATATAAACTCTCAAAAGAAACTTAACACCCGACATGGTTGTTGAGTCGAATTTTTTGCAAGAGTACACAAATATATACAATCAACACAAAACGGGATTAGAAAATAAAGCGGCGAACACGTTAAGTCGTTACATGATTATAACTCGAGAAATGAATGCCGAGTTAATTGGATTCGAGTGAATCATAGATGATCACAAGGATTGACCTGATTTCAGGGACACCTATTCTCTTATGATGATTGGGGTAAGTTAATAATTAACGACTTTTTCCTTGAAATTGGGTATTTGTTTAAGTACCGGAAGCTCTACATCCCTAGCACTTCCCTTGGGAAGTTCTTTATATGGGAGTTACATG
>NW_021476510.1:0-227 GCF_001605985.2 Dendrobium catenatum | reverse complement strand
AGTTCATAGGGCTTAACATCCCGAACGAACTTTCATATTCATCTTATTATTTTAATTGATCCCCTTGTTTTTGTTTCGACTTTGAATTCTATTTGTAGCAAGTTAGGTTTTGAATTATCTTTTGGAAATTGTACTAATATAATTTGGATATTTTGTAATACTTTATTTCTTTAGATATTATCATGGATTGTCCTCAATTGATTCATACTAAAATTACTTTTAACCAA
>NW_021476509.1:0-703 GCF_001605985.2 Dendrobium catenatum | reverse complement strand
CTAAAACCCAAATCAAATGTCAAAATATTTCATAATTATTAATGACATGCATTTTTTTATAATAATTAATTTGTCATCTTATTTAATAATTACATATATCTATTTAGGCATATATATCATCTTATATAATAGTTATTAGTAACATGTATTTTATTATTTTCAAAAAAATACATGTTATTAATAAGATAATAATAAAGACCAAATGAGCCCATCATACACATAAACTTTTTTAATAATTACAAATATCTATTTAGTTTTACAAATATCTATTTAGTTTTAATAAAATATAATATTTGATTATTACATGCACATGGACTAATTGGAATAGATGCACATGTTATATCATATTTGACATGGCTCTAGAACGACTTTGGTAAGTGTCTCTGGCGAGTCCTTCCAGTGAGCGTCTTTGGTGAATGCTTCTGACAAGTGCCATGAGCGAGTCCTTCTGAGTTAGGGACTAGAACGACAAAAGAGGTCGTTAAGGTGAGATTGATAGGTGTACAACTCATGTAGAGGGGCCCTTTTGAGAAAGACATGTTGCTTTGGCTAACAGAGTTTTTCTTGTTGAGGCAAGCATCCTCTCTAATTAAGCTCCTCTAAGGCAAATTAGCACTGAGGTGTACATTTAGGCTTTGTTTGGGACGGCTTTTTTATTGCTTTATAAAACGGAGTTTTAGTACAAATTTTTTTATTTTGTACT
>NW_021476508.1:0-208 GCF_001605985.2 Dendrobium catenatum | reverse complement strand
TGCTCCCAATCCATAGCCTGAGGCATCTGTCTCCAGCACAAACACCTGGTTGAAGTCTGGCAGAGCTAGCACTTGCACTGTTGTCATGGCCTTCTTAAGCTTTTCAAAAGCCTCAGAAGCTGCTTCCCCCCATAAAAAATTGTCTTTCTTCAACTGCTCTGTCAGTGGTCATGCTATGGTGCTGTACCCTCTCACGAACCTCTTGTAG
>NW_021476507.1:0-233 GCF_001605985.2 Dendrobium catenatum | reverse complement strand
CCTTGCTCCAATAAATTTAAAACTTTCTATTCCATGAGACTCTCATTAACTATGTAGATTCTGAGGGTGGTCTTGGTATACAAACTTATCCATGCATTTCTAGAAACTTTATTTCTGGGATTTGAGCTAATGACTTCTTACTCACCACGTAGGCGACATGGATGCTTCAACTGCACATTTATTTGCCCAAATCCTAGAAAATATTAAGTTGCTCTTTTTATGTCATGTATATA
>NW_021476506.1:0-304 GCF_001605985.2 Dendrobium catenatum | reverse complement strand
TCCTTGGGATCTCTCCAATGTTCTCTCCAAGAACTTTCACTCTCTCACAACACGAGCAGAAGAAATATCATAACAATCATTCATTAACTTCAAATAGAACAAAGGGGGCTTTAAATAGCCTCATACAAATGACTCAAAACAAAATGACACAAATGCCCTTTGGGTTTACATACGTCAACTCCTATAAAAGGGGTGTAATAGGAAATAATAAAACACACATAAGCAAATAACAAAATTCATGAAAATAAAAATACACCGATGAATCAAAAATATAAAGACTCGATCGTGGCCGTAGATCGGCGGC
>NW_021476505.1:0-896 GCF_001605985.2 Dendrobium catenatum | reverse complement strand
TAAAATAGCAGCCTTCCGATGACCTTGTTAGGAGAGTAGATGCATTAGATTTGACATATGTTAAGAAAGGTTGAGGTAGACTTAAAAAAGGCTTGGTTATAAAATATTAGAAATAGCCTTTATTTATTAGATTTAAATTAAAATTTAGAGAAAAATGATTCATGTAGTTGACTCTATGTAATATGGGATAAAGGTTTGATGTTGTTGTAGTTTTATTCTAAATTTTTTTAAGATATTAAGAATTCTCATTTATATTAAATCATTTTTATTCATTTATTTTTTAATTTTTCATTCTTTTAGTTTATTATAATAAACATTCAATCTAAATTATTATTCTCATAGTAAATGAGCCGGTTTGTGTAAATTGAATTTGTAAAATTAATTTTGAGTTTGGATTTATTTAATTAATTATAAGCTCAAATGAGTGGCTTGAGTTTAGTATAATTTTTTATGCACCCCAAGTATTTTGATAAATATTGAAGATATTAGCATTTCGGATTTAATTGCCATGTATGTTATAATAAATTTATATTAGGATGGAAAATTATAATATTAATATTAATATTAATGACGGGACGGGAGAGCCAAAAGCTATAAAAAAAAAAGAACATGGAAATATAAACTGTACCAGAGTAGCATGCAAGTGGGTTGAATCCATCCCATTTCTTGACTCTCCCATGATGCAAGTATTCGCACGATCGATATGAACAAATTTGAACACCAGATGATCCTTGTTCGGAGTAATTATTATGTCCGGACACCGAACGTGTCCAGAGATCAATAACAAAGCGATACGTCATTTGGGCGCTCGGTACCGTGCTCGGTACAACACTCGGTATCCCTCAGTATTTGTTCGGGTTTCTGGTTTTTTGTCCAGACGTAATAACTTTTCCCTT
>NW_021476504.1:0-832 GCF_001605985.2 Dendrobium catenatum | reverse complement strand
ATGGTGGAAGAATCTCCGTGGTGACTACAAACACCACTACTCTGCCAATCGGGTCATCCGCATCGGGGAAATACGATGCTGAGGCCTCCTCATCTGGAGGAAGGCCTACAAGGAGGCAAAGGAGAAAGATGAACGCTGAGCTCCGAGCTCAGCAGCAACAACTCCCTGTTCACCCTTCCAACCTGCCGGCCCAAGAGTCTGAAGCTAACATTCCAACCCGGAATGGATTTGCAATTCTGAAGTGGGTCAAAAGAAACAGCTCTATTGGTGAGCTGAAGAAATCCTTTTGGGATCAACGACCTGAAGCCCCAATTCCTCCAAGGAAGAAAGGGCCTGAAACTCTTTCAGCCCGGGTATACAGAGTCCTGAAAACAGTAAAGGAGAAGAGATTGAATAAAAGAAGATACCAACGACCACTGATGGTCGAAGCCAGAAGGACTCCACCAAGAGAACGCTTATCTGTTGCGGTGGAGAGGAAAGAAAGGAAGTATATTCTACGCGATGAACATCGGGGTGTGACACCTGAACCGCATGTTCAGGGATCCGCTGCTGAAAGGTCTCAGTGGAAAGTAAAACAAGTCTGGAGGCCAAAGCCTCGAAGAAACGAGAAAGAAAGAAGAGAAAGGAGGATTGATCTGGGCGTGACATCCGGTGTGGCTTCTCGGAGATCCGCCCCCATCTACTAACAACGTCAGAAGTGGGCCCCAAAAAGGACTCATAATGACATTCCTCCAGACAGTAGACACCCTGGAGAATCCTCCAGGGGATCTCGTCGCCCTCCACCCCCTCCAAAGAAAGAGACTAACTTCGATCGCAGCCCACTGATCGAAGA
>NW_021476503.1:0-880 GCF_001605985.2 Dendrobium catenatum | reverse complement strand
TTGACGGAATGCAGTGTCCGTCAGACAGGAAGGTACCGTTGGCTATTTTTCTGTTGGATGTTGAGGCTGAGCACTGGTGGGAAGGTCAGCAGGCAGCCAGGTTTCAGGGCAGATTAAACTCTTTAATTACCTGGGAAGAGTTCACTGAGGTATTCCGAGACTGGTTTGTTCCCTCCTCTGCATGACAGCAGATGCAGGAGAGTTTTCTGAGGCTTGTTCAGGGGAGCAAGACGGTGATGCAGTACGAGGCTGAGTTTACTACCTTCGTCCGGTATGCTCCACAGCTGGTTAGCACTTCTGCTGAAAGGTGCTACAGATTTTTGAGGGGACTACGAGACACTCTGAGACAGCTCCTGATACCATTCCGGATTACTGACTTTTCTGAGCTTGTAGAGCGAGCTCATCTGATTGAGAATGACATGACAGCTACTCAACAGCGGTGGACTGCGAGTAGGAAGAGATTTGGAGGCGAGACTTCTGGCAGTGGTTCCTCTGGGAAGAGGAGATTTGTAGCTGGTTCTAGATTGGTTGAATCCAGGAGGAGCAGAGGGTCATCTTGTACTGCTACCAGTACGACGAGTTCTGGATTTATGAGTATGGCACTTGTGTGCCAGAGTTGTAGACGGCGACATCATGGCCACTGCTACAGGATGGCTGGTCTGTGTTTTAGATGTGGTCAGCCAGGACATCAGATTCAGAGTGTCCGCAGACTGGATTTGATCTGCGTCCTGAGTTCCAATCAGAGGGTTCTGTTAGACCTGTCAGTTTAGCAGGAAGACCGAGGACTGTTCCTCCTCGTCCTGAGGGATTTTTTGGGAGAGGTGGTAGTTCTAGTTCTGGATAACAGAGACCACCTACTGTTCAGAGGGAGCAGAGTAGT
>NW_021476502.1:0-615 GCF_001605985.2 Dendrobium catenatum | reverse complement strand
TATTTATAACCCAAAATTCACGAGATTTCCCCTATTCATCACATCAGCTCGAATAGAGTTTATTTGATTGTGGGGATCGGTTTCCTACGGGCGCAAGCCCCCGTAGTTAATTACATCCTAAGCCTTGACTTAGGAAAACTCTCGATTAAGGATGTTAGATTATCTTCTCCAAATGAGTTTAGTATAAAGGGGTTTCTAGGCTTTGCTATTCAAAGGGAAGAAGGTCCCAACTTGGTTCAATCAGTCACACGTGGTTTAGTCAATCATCCGGTCGGTTCGAAGAAGTGGAAACTGGAAAAAAAGAAAGAAGGACAACACACTTAGACATGCACGAGAGAAAGAGGGAGGTGGCGTCATCTGTGTGACGCGAATGGGTAGGATTTATAGTCTCTAGAAGAATGGAGAACTTACCGACCATTAAGGTGTATAATGGTACACCTGTACCACTCACCTTTAGACCCTAAATCTATAAAAGATGTAGTGTCGTACACATGACACTAGCATCTACGACTTAGCTAATGCAATCTGTGAAAGTTCGTTAGGGATGTTAGGCCCTCTTGAACTTAGTCCCAAGCTAATAAAGAGAGAGGTGAATTGGAAAACTTTAAAACCAAA
>NW_021476501.1:0-298 GCF_001605985.2 Dendrobium catenatum | reverse complement strand
TGCACGCTTTTCTTAGCGTGGTGGGGGATCGAAAAATATACGGCCACGGTGTCCTCGAAAGAGGGCACCTACCATGCACGCTTTTCTTAGCGTGGTGGGAAAGGCCCAGTTTTTCCGTAGTTTTCCCCTAAACGGGGGAGACGCCGGAAGGCTGCCGAAATTTCGGGTGAACGCAATGCTACATTTGGATCTCATTTGAACTCAAAGGATGATTGAACTTGGACTCGAACTTGTGAACCTTTGAACTTGAGAAGACAACGGACTTGTGGACTTGAATCAATTGACTTAAGTGAACCTA
>NW_021476500.1:0-349 GCF_001605985.2 Dendrobium catenatum | reverse complement strand
ATAGTTGTTAGTCCCCTATAATGCCCAACGATAGTGCTGGTGGTGGTTGTGACCAATAATGATCGATAGAGTTCTTGTTTGTTATGGTGAAAGGCCTAAATGATGGTGTTTGTTTCAAAAAGAATAATTTGAGAGTTTTTTAAAAATAATAAAATAAAATACTTATAAAATAAATTGAACAAATTTATTTAAAAAATAAATAAAAAATAATGCCAAGCAAGTAACATGCCCAAAATTAATACATTTTAATAAAGTGATTTACATACACGCGATAAAATTTCTATGTATTTATACATTTAATATTTAATATTTATTTGGTTGGGACCGGAGAAATTTGGTTATATTCAAA
>NW_021476499.1:0-262 GCF_001605985.2 Dendrobium catenatum | reverse complement strand
ATGAGTTAACAACTTTAAAAATCTAAAAAAAAATAGTAAAATATCGGATCATGTTAACCCTAAACTCGGACTTCTTTTAGGACAAAATCTTCTTTTGAAAACAAAAGGCGTTACTTAGAAAATATTTGTATAAGAAAAAGAGATTCAATCAAGACATGGTTTCAGAAAAATATCTTATAAAATAATATATCAAAGTAGTTTGTTTCAATCGCGAAATTCGAAATCAAGTCTTTAAAAATCTCAAGTGATAAATGAAATCTTC
>NW_021476498.1:0-1128 GCF_001605985.2 Dendrobium catenatum | reverse complement strand
TGTGACCCTATTGCAAGCTGCCATATATAAAGTCCCCATATAGCTATCATTGCCGGCTGCCTGTATAGTAAAATTTTTTAAATAAATATATAATGCAACATACTTAAAAAAAATTCTATAAAATCCTTTTTTTTTAATCAAAATTAGGTATATAATACCTTTATGGATTCATGGTAAAGAGCTTGATTTATTAAAATTAAAATCAACTCAATCCAAAAGATGGTTTGTGATTAAATACAATTATTCAAATATATTTTTTTTTCTATTTACACTAAACAATTTGTTGGAATGAGTAGAATTTTGGCAGAGAGAAATTATAAGATGTTATAAACTTCCTATAAAATTCTCAAGCCAAATTGATTAGCCTATTAAGCTTCATTGAATTTTTAAATGTACGTTTGAAAATTCATTACACCCTATGTTTGTTTAATGTTTCATCAAAATAGGATTTGTGTGTAGATCCTAAAATTGCCTAAGTTCACTAAACACATCTGTAATTGTTATCCTTAATATTGTTTTTGTTGTATAAGTTTACAATCATTATCACTAACCCTTGTAAATACACATAAATGAAAACAAACCATAGTAATTGTGTAATCTATATTTAAAGGAATGAATTAGGGTGAGTTATCAATATTATTAATCACATAATGATCCTTAGCTTTAATATTTCATCCCTTTGATATGCATGGAATTATATTGAACAAATTCAATTATAAAATGTGATGTGTAATCCCAAATGCGTTTTGCTTAAATTTGAATATAAGATGTTATATCATTTAGAAGTAATTCATGGAAATTCAATAAATAATCCAAATATAATCACCTCTAAATAATCTAAGATCCCCAATTCATTTTTATATTTCATTGAAAAAGACATAATTATGAATCTATAAAGATCTAGATTATGATTATTGGATCAATATATAGTTTATAATGATTTTCCAAATATAAAGTTCAAATAATGCACTATATATGATTAGAAATTCAATTATAATTACAATTGAACTCTAATAATCATATAAAAATCATAGAATGTAAGTGATATGCTCAGTAATGTACCTTTTAAATTTGGGCTTGGTAAAAAAATTATTTAATTAATAATAAAATATATTTAAATTATATATA
>NW_021476497.1:0-261 GCF_001605985.2 Dendrobium catenatum | reverse complement strand
GGAATATAATACCATATTAGCGATGATTTTGAAGACATAAAAATGGACAAAAGGAAAAATAAAACACACTAAAAAGCTAAAACAACGAAAAGGAAACAAAAGCAAAAGAAGATAAAAAGCAAAAGAAAAGAAAATAAACATTTTCATGCATTTATGTCAATCACACCCAATCTGGTCCTTAAAGATTTGAAAATATCGAAGGCCAGAGGTTTAGTAAAGATGTTCGCCAGTTGGTTTTTAGTTGTCACATGGTGTAACTCA
>NW_021476496.1:0-304 GCF_001605985.2 Dendrobium catenatum | reverse complement strand
TGAACGAATCTCTTTTTCTTATCCAATTAATTTTTCTAATTTAGATCCTTATTTTCAAAAGACTGTTTCCCCTGGGAGAAGTTTGACGTAGGGGTAACAGGATCGATTATTCTACCATTTTTTTGGATTTCAATGATGTTAACTCATTGATTCTTACAATTTTTTTAATTTAATCACATGAATAATATCATATTCAAGCTTTAATTAAAAAAAAAAGTTTGTTTTTTTTTTGTTCTTTTTTAAATTTTGGTCCTTTTTGTATTTTATTTTTGTCCTTTTTAAGTTGATTTTCATGTTTTTAGGC
>NW_021476495.1:0-375 GCF_001605985.2 Dendrobium catenatum | reverse complement strand
TAAATTATAATTAATTTAATTAATTATAATTAATTATTATTAATCATAATTAATTAATAATTAACATAATTAATTATAATTAAATCTAATTGTTATAATCAATGGCGGCCGTCGGCGCGGATCGGGATTTGATCGCAAATCGGAGCAGCTCGCAAGATTTCGGGGATCCTTCGACAGTCCGAGGTATGTGGGATATCCGGCAATATTCGTGGACCCGATGGATTGGAGCAGGTATGCATTTCATCTTTATTCTTCATTGGATATTATATGAAGGTTAACAACATACTTCAGTCTAGCCCGGGATGAGAGTACTTGACTGAAGTAAGCTATGGGTATGTGGTTCTGCATCAACACTGCTCTCAATCCATAGCCTGA
>NW_021476494.1:0-284 GCF_001605985.2 Dendrobium catenatum | reverse complement strand
TACCGAGTTATACCGAGCTATACCGAGCAATACCGAGCTTTTTCTAGGAAAAACTCGGTACAACTTTTGTATAACTCGGTACTGCTCGGTATAACTCGCTATAACTCGGTATTGGGTCTTCACGTGATGGTATTCCTCATTATTGTTTGGTATTGCTCGGTATTTGCTCGGTATTTCTCGTTTTTTGACGTGATTTGGCCTCCGACCGGACGTTCCTCTACGTCCGGTCGGAGGACGTAATAATTAATCGTTGAAATGGGGCTAAAGCTTTCCACTTTTGCAAA
>NW_021476493.1:0-238 GCF_001605985.2 Dendrobium catenatum | reverse complement strand
GCCCCAAGCTGCATAGTGCAAACTCTTATGATTTGGACCGTGTTCCCAAAGAAAGCGACGACATATTCTCTCCACTTCATCCAGAACCCCCCGAGGAACTAGCATATGAGTCACCGCAAAGGTCAACAGCGGTAGCAGAACCGAATTGATCATAGTGATTCGGCCAGCAAGTGATAAATGTCGTGTCCCCCACGCCAGTGCATAATTGTGCAGCTTCAGCAGTAGAGGCCCAAAGTCC
>NW_021476492.1:0-2942 GCF_001605985.2 Dendrobium catenatum | reverse complement strand
ACTCTATCCTTGATTCTGGCGAGCCATGGCTGGTGTACTCTTACCACCATGTCCTCAGCGGCTTTGCCGCCCGCCTCACTCTGGGAGAGTTGTAGGTCATCAAGTCTAAACCCGGCTTTCTCTACGCGCAGCGCGACCGCCACTTCTAGCTTGCTACAACATATATACCAAAGTATGATATTTTTTTTATTCAGTTGATTGTTATATTGTTAAATTTGAAGGTAAGATATTATGAGTATTTTGATAATAATTGAAAGAAAAATAGAGAATAATTATTATTATCTTTTTAACATCATATTATTTTTTGAGATAAATTCTGAAGATGATGACGTTGGATTGTGTAGGAATTAGGAGTATAATAATTTATTTAACATTTAATATATGTCTAGACATTAGAAGTGGGATGATATTTAACACTTTTGTATATTTGTTTTAATAGACATCTCGGCCTAACAACATATAATGCATGGGGATCCTCTATTATGGGGCAAGGTCTTATCATCGGTGTACTTGACACTAGCATAAATCCTACACATCCTTCATTCAAAGATACTAACATGCCACCAAAGCCACCTATTACAAAATGGAAGGGTAATTGTTCATATGCAGGTTTAATTTTCCATGCAACAATAAGATCATCGAAGCAAAGGCATTTTTTGTCGGGTCACACACTTCCCCTGAAGACACAAATGGGTATGGAACTCATGTGGCAAGTACCACAGCTGGCAACTTTGTCAAGGATGCAAATATTCTCGGAATGGCAAAGGGGTGATCCAGCATCTGGCATTGCACCTATGTCTCATCTCTTCATTTACAAAGTTTGCTACCCGAAAGTTAAGTGCATCGGAGCTGACCTGTACGCTGCTATCGATCAAGCGATAAAAGATGGGTGGACATTATCTCGATGTCTATTACTGGTGATCATAATGCTACTTTTTATCAAGATTCAATTTCTAGGGGTTCTTTGACAGCAATACAACATGGAATCATTCCTGTCGCTATGGCCGAAAATGATGGTCAACCTATTACAGGGACACTCAGTCATAGTGCGCCATGTGTGTTAACTGTTGGAGCATCAACCACTAATCGTAGAATAACATCCATTTTGGAGCTGGGAGATGGCACGGCGTTATTTGGAGAGTCAGCTTACCAACCAGCAAATTGGAATTCAACTTACAAGTGGCAGCTTGAATATCCTAGCAAGTATGGTAATGGCAATGCAGTTGTTGTATGCCTAGCGAATTGGCTAACTGGAACTTAAGAGGTAATCAATAATGTTGTCATGAAATAAAAATTGTGATCCATATTATCAATTATTATTAAATTAATATATGCATGCTATATAGTATTCAACAATTAAATAATCCATTATTTTGTTAATTAATATGAGCTAGCACATTTACATTGAATCATAGGTAAGATTGTGATCTGTCAGGCTTGCTTTAGTAATGATAAGGAGGATGTTGACCCCCTTTTTTCTCAAACTCTAGGTCAAAGGGGTTGACCCGATCAAGGTGACCAAGCTAGGCCCCAAGACCTTCTCCATTCAACTCCGTGGGTCAAACCAACTCTGCTTAGCCCAGAATCAGGCCCTGGGTCAACCTGGTTGACCATGTCAACCAGGTTAATCCATTTAGCCTATTTGAGCCCAAATCAAATTCAATTCAATCCCAAGACTTCTTGGACTCAGCCCTCCACCTATTTAGGTCTAGTAAACCATGTTGACTGGATCAAACCATGCTTGGGTTAACCCTAGCTCAATTTGGTCAAACTAGGCCTAATTGGGTCAAATCCTTTCCCATTCAAATCCAAGTCAAGTTCAACCCTATCCTTGGCTCAAATTCCTACCCTTTGGACTTTTTTGACCTTGTTGACCACCCTTAACTTGGTCAACCCAAGTCTCCATTAAATCAATTTGACCTATCTAAGTCCAAATTAACCCTATTTATGGCATTTAAATCATTCCAAATGTTCCCCTCATTCAAATCCCAACCTAATCAGCCTAATTCTCTCCTAATCCACTCTTGATTGAATCCTAGCCGTCAATTCAAGAATTAGGGGATATAAATACGCCAGCTTATTAGGGATCATTGACTCGGAGCAATTTCTCTCTTCCTAGCCCCCTCTGAGCCCGAGAACTTTCATTGGAAAGCTCTCCTAACTTTTCTCCATCTTCCCCAAGCAAATCCCGACCATTCCAAGCCGCCGTCAGCGATCCTCCGTCGAATTGAAGGTCAAAAAGCTTCCTAGGCGAATTCCATTTGATCTAAGGTGAATTGGAGCTCGAGTTCAACTAGAGAAATATACGAGGACAGTCTACAAGCTCAATCGTGCCAAAAATTTGAATATCCAATGGTTAGATTCTCTAAAAACTCTAGACCTAGGTCACTATGCTCCTAGTTAATTAATTCTTCATTAAGCTTGATTTAGACCGTGAAAACCAACCCCCATGAATGCTCTTCATACATAGATTGTGTGAGACCTCGTTGCACTTACTGTTCTCTCTCTCGACTTGGATCTGTTTCCCCCAAAGGATCTATCCAGGGGTCATGATACTGAGATCGTCCAGGGCCGATTCTTCGTACTAGCTTTAAAATATGCGTCCTGAAAATAAAATTCTGATCGAACCCACAGGGACGATCGTTTTGGTAGTGCCATGAATCGTCCCGGAGACATTTGGCGATCGGCCGGGCGCGATTCAGTCCCTAATGGAATACAAGGAATCAGCTCGTTTGTAGGAAGAGAGAAAATCATTTTAAAACAAAATATATGATTTGAGGAGGAGAAAGAGAAGAGGGAAAAAAGAGGAAAAGCCTTGGTGTTCGGAGGCCGCGAACGCGCTATTCCGTCCGCCGCCGCTGTTGGGAAAAGTGAAGATTCTCGTCAGTAAGGACGCTCTGAATCCTATCTATCTGTCTTTCTCAGAGATATATGAGTTTTTG
>NW_021476491.1:0-735 GCF_001605985.2 Dendrobium catenatum | reverse complement strand
AATTATAAAAAATATTAATTATAATTAGTAATACCTAATTATAAATAATAATAAAAATAAAATCCCCCTCCTCCCCCTCTTGGCTCGGCCTGCTCACGGGATTAGGCCGAACAAGCGCGCGAAAGGGAGAACGTTACCTTCACAGCAACCGAGCTCTCGGTTTTGCTTCCGATCAAAATGTTGTAACTTCTGATCTCAATAGGAAAGGGAACTCGTCGCTGGAGCCAAGCCGAACAGCCACGACGGGATTAGAAGAAGAGTAAAGGGCGACGGGAATGGAGGCTTCGGCAGTGGAGATCGGCTCAGGTAAAGCTTTCCTTCTCTCTCTCTCTCTGCTTCTCTGAGATTGGGATCGGCACAGGCAGAGGAAGGATCGGAGGGGTGGGGCGCGACTTGGAGGAGTTCGGCCGGCTTTGGAGTTCGGCAGTGGAGAAGGTAATGGCTGTTGGGGTTCCGATAGAGGGGCGACTGGGTTCGTGAGGTAACAGCGACGGGAGCTCGATCGTGTGGGAGAGGAATGAGAGAGGGAAGAAGAGTAGCGACTGGAGCTCGTGGAAGTAGCGGGAGAGGAGTCGTGCGAGAGAGGTCGGACGTGAAGAGCCGCACCCGAAGACTCCATTTGTTCTGCTATTTAACGACACATTTGGGCTCTCGATCGAGGTGAGGTCGCAGATTTTCAGCAGGATTTACAGAGAAGCGACGCGAACGCCGGCTGGATTTGAGGGATTTGAATGG
>NW_021476490.1:0-259 GCF_001605985.2 Dendrobium catenatum | reverse complement strand
GCTGTAAATATTTGAAGGTTTTACAGCCTATGGATTCTAATTAGGTTTCTGGGGTTAGAGACCTCAGAATGGGCTCAAATTTGGAGGGTTGCCTCCAGAGACATGTCCCATCAGTATGCAACTGACAGACTCTGAATTGAAGGTCATTTAATTGGGTTTCAAAGTGTTTGAAATTTCAATGAAAAAGGCCTTTAGGACAAAACCTTTGGACCTTGGATTTGTCTTGATTGACCTAAGATCTAGGTAGATCCTAAGGTCT
>NW_021476489.1:0-281 GCF_001605985.2 Dendrobium catenatum | reverse complement strand
AGCTCTACCACATATCAAAAGTTATGAGGTTAAAGTTCATAGAAACGGGAGATATCAGGTTTCTATCACTTTTAGGAGAGAAAAAATATATCAAACTTAGAATCATTGAAAACAAATACGAAGTAAAGATTATTTATTACGATCAATGCAACTTTTGTAATAGGAATGATATATGTTGAAGTTTTGAAGAGCTTTCTTTGTCCTTTGTCCCCCCTCTCACCCTCTCTCCCTCTCACCTTTCTCTTCTTCTTCTTCTTTCTTTCTTCCCTAGCCAAGCCAAC
>NW_021476488.1:0-259 GCF_001605985.2 Dendrobium catenatum | reverse complement strand
ATGTTGTAAAGTGCTCAAAACCTTCCTCAAGTGCTCCGAGTGTTCCTGTAGGGACCTGCTATAGATCAAAATATCATCAAAAAACACTAGGACAAACCTCCTCAACATGGGTTGAAACACTTGGTTCATCAGAGCCTGAAATGTAGACAGAGCATTGGTCAGTCCAAATGGCATCACCAAGAACTCATAGTGTCCCTCGTGAGTCCTGAAAGCAGTTTTAGAAATGTCCTCCCTCTTCATCCGGATCTGGTGATACCCT
>NW_021476487.1:0-223 GCF_001605985.2 Dendrobium catenatum | reverse complement strand
GAGGGTGCCTCCGGGGAGTGGATGTAGGTCTGATTTAAACCGAATCACTATAAATCTTGTGTCTTTTATTTTTATTGCTTTTTATTTTCCACATTTTATTTTTGTTCCAAAAATTGTGGAAAAAAAAAATTAATTTTTTTTTTTAAAAAAATTCATTAAAGTTTATTTTCTGTTCAACATACTCAAGATCAAGAGGGATAAAATTTAAATTTTTAATTACCAA
>NW_021476486.1:0-947 GCF_001605985.2 Dendrobium catenatum | reverse complement strand
TCAGAAAACACTCCTGTCTATCCTAAGTGTTGGGCTTAAATTTGATTGAAAGAGATTTAATATTTAAATGATCAATTTTATTAGAAATTTGGGATTCAATTCCCGGAGGTTGAGGTCTTATACCCCGAGCTAGCCTCAGAACCTAAGTCTAAATTGGTCACTTGAAATTAGTAACCCGAACCTAGCTAATGCAGTGCAAATCTGGACTTACCCCGGCCTGGATTGGGGAGCCAGCTAACCACCTAATCGATTTAAAATAAATGAATCCGGACTTTTATGAAAGAGTGGAAGGGACGTTTTATTTAAAGTTTTGGAGAGTTGAGGCCGACATCTAGAGATTTTTCTAATTGGCCCCTTTGACTTATGCTGAGTGCAAAATGCTAAGAACTGATGCAATTAAAATTTTAGAGATTTTTTTAAATTTGTTGCTAATGCGATGTATGCTGATTGACTCGATTAAAGGCTTTAATTTGAATGAAAGTTATGAAATGAGAGCTCTCGGCGGTCCCGGGCTTACTTCCTAAAATGTTAGAGTTTCTATATGAGCTTAAATATTTTAATTTAATTTAAGTAGAAAAAGTTTTAATGAGTCCTTAAGAGCCTACGATCAGATTCCAGGCTAAATCAAAATCGACATGCAAGAATCGCCAAAAAACTACAAAAAGCAGGCAATCCTATATCGCAATAAACATCAAACATTAATCAAATCAATTAAATTAATATTCAAACTGAAAGTCCATAGGCATGTGCCTTGCTTATTACAAACCAGGGTTTGCTGAAAGTAAAGTGGCCGGGCGCCACTGACATTAACCCGGGTTCTAAACCTAGGACTCAAGTGACTTTGAGATTTGGGATTCTTCTCGTCCTCCATTTCTTTGTCTTCCTGTGAACTTCTTGATCCGTCAGTTCAGGATATCCAAATGAAAAGAAACTCCCCCTTGAACGGG
>NW_021476485.1:0-204 GCF_001605985.2 Dendrobium catenatum | reverse complement strand
CTGAATGTGCTCTGAAAAGTGGGCTAAACATTCAACTTGAGGACTAATAATGTTGTGCGGACTAAAAAAATAAGTTAAACTCATATTTTCAATATACAAATTTTTAATTGTAATATCCAAATTTTTAAATAGGTGGATAAAAATTTCTCCTAAAAATTATACCCCATTTTCATGTATTTTAAAAATCATCAAAATTCTTTTATA
>NW_021476484.1:0-2999 GCF_001605985.2 Dendrobium catenatum | reverse complement strand
ACAATCTAGACTTAATATCTTATTGCATGATTATGAATCATTTTGCATGAAACCTTATGAATCCATTTCTGATATGTACATAATATTCACACAAATAGTCACCTCTTTGTATGCACTTGGTAGGGAACTAACGAATGCTGAAATAGTTAATAAGATTCTTCGTTGTTAGCCTACTGCTTATGATGCTAAAATTACTATAATTACAGAGTTTAAAGATCTAAACATTTATTCTATTGACAATCTTCTAGATTCGCTAATTGCTTACGAGCAAAGAGTTAGCCAAAGAATGATTGATACATGTGAACCACAAAGAGAAAAGAACATTGCATTGAAAGTGGAAGAGTCTGAGAGTGAACACTCACAACCTGAGGATGAAGACAACATGGTATTGATGACTAGACAATTCAGAAGCTTTGTGAAGAGGAAGTAGAAGAGACGCCATCAATGACATAGAGTTAAATTCAATAAAAATGCTAAGGCTTTCAATGATGTGATTTATTATGAGTGCAGGAAACTTGGTCATATCAAGACTGAATGCCGAAAACTCAAAGTCACTCCTAACAAAGAGAAGGTAGAGGAGAAACCAACTGCAAAGAAGGGCAGGAAGAAGTTTCAAAGAGCTTTCTGGGCGGACTCAGCTTCAAATTCATCAGAGATTGAAAAGGAAGAGGAAGTCACTAATCTGTGCTTAATGGCCGATAGTCTTGATCAGTCAGATCAAGAAGAGGTATGTGACTTAACTTATGATGAACTGTTTGAAGTTTGTAAACACATACATGAAGCATATAAGAAGATGAATAAAATATATGCTAGTCTAAGGTTAGAATTTGAAGAACTTAAAAAGGAACTTGATATCCTTAGGAAAGATTATGCCTTAATTGACAACAACCACATGAATTTACTTGACGAGTTTGATGACTTGAATAAAAATCATGAGAATTTAAAATCATCCTATGCAAAACTTGAGAAAGATTTTAAGAACTTTAAGGATGAATCAGATAGAAAATTATATAAAATTAATTATATGACCGTGTCTTGGAAGATATGAATTCTTTTTATAAATTAAAAATAAAAGTTCTCGAGGATAATAGAATACCACCCAGACATGAAGATTTTACTAATCCTATTTTGTATCCTAAATTTATGCAATCCCTGAATAGACAAACAGATGGTAGAAGACTTAGGAATCTTTTTCCAAAAGTCAAATGTAATAATTATGGATTGTTATGATATATAGCACACACCTGTACTTTGAAGATGAAAACTAATTTGGTGTGGAGACCCAAGATGCATAAACCTAGACATATCTTACATGCATCTGATTATAAATTACCAAAAGGTGAACCCAAACTTATTTGGGTTCCCAGGTCTAACATTTGATATTTTTGCAGGGTCGCTCTCACACAAGACCTCGTGAGAGCATATGGTACTTAGACAGCGGATGTTCAAAGCATATGACTGGAGATACTGCTCAATTCATAATGCTAGAAGCCAGGAATGGAGGTAATGTTACACTTGGAGATAATACCACAAAGAAGGTGGTTGGATCAGGTATGATTGGAAATCTTAAGAACTTTTTTATAGATAATGGGTTATTAGTTGAAGGCTTAAAACATAATTTGTTAAGTATAAGCTAGCTATGTGATAAGGGTTATTGTGTAAAACTTTTTCCTACTAGCTGCATATTAAGCCTATATGGTAAAGATGTTTTGAATGGAAAAAGGTAAATAATGTTTATATGTTAGATTTGAATTGCATTCAAACTCCTACTGCTTTTTGTTTGAAAACTGTATCTGATGAGTTATGGCTTTGGCATAGGAGACTTTGTCATTCTAGTATGAAAAACCTTAGGAGGATTACCCAAAAGAACTTAGTGAGAGGTATACCTAAACTAGACTTTACTAAAGACCACCTTTGTGATGCATGTCAATTAGGGAAGCAGGTGAAGTCTTCTTTTCAGTCTAATAAGGATCTTAGAACTAGTAAACCTTTCGAGATTTTGCATATGAATCTTATTGGACTAGTTGGAACTGTGAGTCTAGGAGGGAAGGTATACGAATTTGTGATTGTGGATGATTACTCAAGATTCACATGGGTTAGATTTCTATTTCATAAGAGTGAATAATTTGAGAAATTTAGAAAATTTTTGACTTAGATTCAAAGAAAACTAGGGTGTAAAATTATTTCTATATAAAGTGATCATGGAGGAGAATTTGAGAATGAGAAATTTGAGGAATTTTGTAAGGTGAAAGGAATTGATCACAACCGCACCTAGAACCCCTCAGTAGAATGGGATAGTCGAAAGGAAAAATAGAACATTTATAGAAGCTGCCTGAGCAATGTTGGCAGAATACTCACTTCCTAAATATTTTTGGGCAGAGGCGATTAGCACTGCATGTTATGTTCTGAATAATCTAAATTAAATAAAACACCCTATTAATTGCTAAAAGGGAGAACACCAAATTTGTCACATTTATATGATTTTGGTTGCAAGGTGTTCATTCATAACAATGGAAAATCTGCCTTAGAAATATTTGATCCAAATCAGATGGAATTTTTGTTGGATACTCAAGTGTTGAAAAATCTTATAGAGTATTCAATAGAAGAACTTTGGTAATTGAGGAGATCATACATGTTGTATTTGATGAATCTGGAAATTTGAAAGAGCCAAATGTTGAAGAAGATTAAATTAAGATAAACTCCCAAAAGATTGATAAAATGAATTTGAAAGAAAATTTGGAGATAGAAAACTCTTTGCCTAGAGATTTGAGATTTTCTAAAAACCACCGAAGAGAATTGATTATAGGTGAACCAAGTGAGGTTGTAAGGACTAGGCGTGGATTAAACAAAGAAGTCAATCATTCAGACTTCATTCCAACTATAAAACCCACTAATATTGATCAAGCACTTTATGATGAATTTTGAATTTTGGCCATGCAAGAAGAGTTGAATCAATTTATAAGAAATAAAGTTTGGGAATTAACTACAATGCCAAAGGA
>NW_021476483.1:0-273 GCF_001605985.2 Dendrobium catenatum | reverse complement strand
CATCATTTGTGATAGATTTCAATTTTCATCATCATCGCTCAATAAACAGAAAGAGAGATTATGGCTCAAATGCACATTTCCTCCATCCCGAATATAACATCATGGCAAGCAGACCAGGGCACCCAGACGCAGCGGTTGCCTGCAGATGCAAGGGCCTTCCAAGCTGCTCCGTGCCGCAAAAAGAGAATAGCAGAGAATCATTAGGAACTTTAAGCGAAGCCGAACAGCAACAAGGAAAAGAGAAGATGAAAGTCAAACACTAGACGCCTCTAA
>NW_021476482.1:0-2019 GCF_001605985.2 Dendrobium catenatum | reverse complement strand
ACAGTGAATGAATGATACAATCATCAAATTATATATATAAAAAAAAAGAAATATTTCTTGTAACCACCAAACACCATTTTATTACTTATTTTATATTCAAGAATTTTGCTAATTACAAAACCTAACATCATACTCTACTAAACATGCATATTAACTTCTACAGGAACTCTCACTCTACCAATGAGACAATGAATATATTATACTAAGATATAATTTCAAATTTCAATTATCTTGCTCATCAGATTAGCCACAAAACAAATACATAGATCAAACCCTTTTTTTTTTTTACATTAAATTGATAATAATAATAATAATAATAATAATAATTTATGATGACATGATAGAAGAGGCAGCAAAACAAATTTTATATAAATGGTGATTATTTAAATTCATAATAAAAATATAAAAAAAAATTACATCATCTCGGCACAAGCCAATTAAATATAACATATATAATTGTCAAAATAAAGATAAAAAATTTATAATATAAAAAATGAGTAATTGCTATAAGATATTTATCATAGATAAAGTTGGGGACAAGCATGATTGACAAAATTTTAAAAAAAATTAGTCTGTACTTTGATCTCTCACCCAAGGTCATAAAAGACAAAACAAAATCATGATGTTGTACTAGTTGCCACTTTAAAACAACTTTTATACCTTTCCATTCATTACAGTACTATTATCTATTGAAATTTAAGAAAGATTTCTTTACCAATTGGATGAGAGAAGATTGGAAATATAAGATCGGTGTTATGTTGATGGGCGTCAGGCCTAGTCTTCACGCAAGAGAGCCACGTGAGAAGGGATTTCCGCTTGGGGCTGGAGTTCGTGCGAACAGAGGGAGGGCTGTTTTTTTTTAGTGAATAGGAGAGGAGTTGTCTTCTGTATGTGCGAATGCAAGAGAAGGAGCCGGAAGTGCGAACAGAGACTGCGATAGATAGGGAGACGGGTCAGTTTTGCAAACTGAGAGAGAGGTTGCCAACTGTAGGAGAGATGGGCTTGGTTTCTCACGTGAGAGGGAGAGAGGGATCGTGGGATGGAAAAGTTCCGAACTGCATGCGTTGAGCATGAAGCCTAGAGATTTTCGGAACTGTAGAGAGAACCGAAAATTTGGTTTCTTTTGCTTAGATGGGTCATGGGCTGGACCGATCGTTGGACATTTAAAAGCCTTAATGATGTCAGAATGTAATAATCTTGGGCTCGTTGGATTCGTCTCGTCGAGCCATTCGATTCGCCGTATAAGCTGCGTCAAATCGGAGACCGTTTAGATACTCCAATTGCGCGGTGTTGAACCTGTCAACAGCGCTTGAGCCGCTTGATTCGGCATTCATTTGGGTTGGATGGGTTGATCTTGGTGTTCGTTGGGTTGTATTTGCCTGAGACGCTGCAGTTCGACTGTAAGTTTGCTTGAAATCGGAGTGCGGGATGGGTCTCCGAGATGTAATTTTTGAAGGTTTCCAAACTTGATTGTGCAACGAGGGATGATTGTGCCCGATTAAGATTGACGAGTATCAATTTATTATTAGTATATATAACCTTAGTGACTAGTCAAAATCGAAGGGTTATTGAGACGCACGAGCCAGTGAATCAGAGGAGGTAATTTGAGGTTATGAATTATCTTGACTGGTCATCTTGATTGGGATGTAGCAAATTTTGGTTTAAAAGGGTTGATTTGAGTTGGAATTGATTAGAAGGATTGAATTGATTTGATTCGCTTGGTTGTAATTTCGAGTCGAATGCTTATGTCTAGGTGTCCACCAGAAGAAATGCCAGAGGCGACGTCTACACTAGCTGGACGAAACCTAGTTCTATGAATTGAATCCGGGAATTGACTAGACAAAGGAGGAGGTCAACAGTTGTATCAGAAGTCATGCTATAAATTGTATTAGTAAGATAAAGTCTATACAAGATCTATGAAGAAAAATCAATAGAAACCTAAGCAGAATACAATGATAATGCCTGGTACAACTTTGGTCATTTATTCTCTCATATAACAAACATTAGCAATGGAACTTC
>NW_021476481.1:0-282 GCF_001605985.2 Dendrobium catenatum | reverse complement strand
AATTAAGACTGTCTATTCAGAATGAAGATGAACCACAAAAGTAATTATTAAATGAAACATTCCAATTTTAATTCATTAATTATGAATGTCTTGAGATTATTATCAGCATGGGCGGACTTGTGCTTATGTGAGGGTGGGAAATTGTCCACTCTCAAAATTTTAATAAACCAATTTAAGGATATTTTAGTTATTTTTTCACCTGTAATCCTAATTTGCCTAGGAAAACGGAAAAAAAAGACCACAGAACGATAGAAATTTTTTGGCCCGCAGCCACAAATGTTC
>NW_021476480.1:0-4702 GCF_001605985.2 Dendrobium catenatum | reverse complement strand
TATATATATATTTTAAATATATATGCCATTTCACCTCATCTGCTCCCTCACTCTTTGCTTGCTTGTGAAGAAATCAAAGGAGAAGAAGGAAAGGGGGAGAGGAGGAAGAGAGAGGGAGGAGAGAGAAAGTTCATAGGGTATTTTCGTCTGCCATTTTTTTACAAAAAATGTTCTATTTATTATAAGTAACTATCCTCTTACCTCTGTCTGCAATGTTTTTGATTTCTACGAATGTTATATCCTCTAAATCTATTAAAATATATTATATCTTGATTTTTATAAGTTTTTACCGTGTAATTGATGCATGACTAAAATGTTTTTAAATGTATGCGATACGAAATTGCACGATTTCTTGAATTAAGCAAGTAAGATTAAAAATGTTAGCAATCAAAACGACAAAATAAAACAAGAGGGGTGCATATGTTTAGGCTAGGCAGCTTAAGGCGTTTCTGGGATTTAAACAATTATCCGTCTGGATTGAATGATCACGTAGAACTCTTTATTGGAGGTCGAGTACCGTTGCCTGATATCATTCAGCTTCTCATTAAAATAGGCAACAGGATGTCCCTCTTGCGACAAAACTCCTCCTATACCAATACCAGACGCGTCACAGGTCACTTCGAAAACTTTAGAAAAATCAGGAAGACGCATGACTGGGGCCTCGACCATTCTCTTTTTTATCTCTTTGAATGATTTAGTGGCAGCCAAAGTCCAATTGAATTCTCCCTTCTTTAGGCAGTCAGTTATGGGTGTCACTATCGTACTAAAGTTTCTAATAAACCTATGATAAAAGGTGGCCAATCCATGAATGCTTCGAACATCTCTGATATTTTTAGGTTCAGGCCACTCATTAATCGCTCGAACTTTTTCAGGGTCAGTGGATATTCCTTGAGAGGATATGATAAATCCGAGAAAAGTGACACGATCTGTGAGGAACATACACTTCTTTGGGTTTGCATACAATTGTTCTTTCCTCAAAACCTCACAGACTTGCTTTAGATGATTTAAATGATGATCCACCGAACTGCTATATATTAAGATATCATCAAAATAGACTACGACGAATTTTTCCAAGAAAGGCCGAAGAAGCTGGGTCATAACTTGCATGAAAGTGCTAGGGGCATTACTAAGGCCAAACGACATTACCATCCATTCGTACAACCCATCTTTAGTTTTGAATGCCGTTTTCCATTCATCCCCTGGGCGGATTCTGATCTGATGATAACCGCTCTAAAGATCGATCTTAGAAAAGAGAGTTGGTCCAGTCATCATGTCCAACATGTCATCCAAGCGAGGAATGTGAAATGATACTTCACAGTAATCTTGTTGATAGCACGACTATCAACACACATCCTTCAGGAGCCATCTTTTTTGGGAGTTAGAAGTGCAGGGATGGCACATGGACTTAAGTTTTCCTTGATGAATCCCCTTTGGAGCATATCATCAACTTGCTCTTTTAACTTGGCGTGCTCCCCCGGGTTCATACGGTAGTGGGGAAGGTTGGGCAGTGAGGCTCCGGGTACTAGGTCTATAGCATGCTGGATGTCTCGTAGAGGGGATAACTAGTTTGGAAGATCCTCGGGGAAAACATCCGCAAAGGTCTCAAGGAGTGGTTGGACCTCTTCCGGGATGGGCTCTCCTAAGTCCTCAGTTGTTTCACGGGCCACTAGAGCGTACATGGGGGCTCCTTGGTTAAACTCAACCTCTACTTCCTTTGTAGTCAAAAAGTGCAGTCATTTGTTAGTTTTAACAAGAGTATGTTTGACTTCAGTCTTATGGGGTTTCGGTTGTGAGGGTACAAGCTTGATTTTCTTGTCGTTATGTTCAAACATGCAGGTGTTTGTTTTCCCATAAATATGGACATCGTTGTCGAATAACCACGGGCGACCAAGGATAATCTGACCTACATCCATAGTCAACACATTGCACCAAATCTTCTCCTGATATCCAACAAACTCTATGGGAATAAGGCTCCTATCCTTTATTTCTATGGTAGTCGAGTTAATCAAAGCAACTTTATACGGGTTTGGGTGTGGTGTCACTTTTATTTTAAGTTTGGATATCATGGCTGAGGAGACAGCGTTGATACAACTTCCACTGTTGATGACGACTTTGCAGTTCTTATCTTCGATTTTAGTAAAGGTGTGGAAAATTGAAGTCCTTCGCCAATCGTCACTGCATCTAACGACTTGCATATCAACAGGATTTTCTTCATGGAAGAAGTCCTCTTCATCGTCAACATGATGGGTCAAGTCAGTCTCAGGTTCTTCCTCTTCTTCTTCAACCTCTTTGATGATGGTGACCTTGTATGGACTACAATACTGTGAAGCGATGTGTCCATAACCGTGGCACCTATAGCACTTGGTTCTAGAGGTTGCTTTGGGAGTTTCGCGTTTAGGGGTTTTACCTTTAGAGTCAGGAGGAGGTTGGGGTTGACTGTTAGTCGGTCAATTAATCATAGGGCCAGTGGGTCGATTTTGGGGTTGACTGGAGGAAGCTCTATACAGAGTTGAACGGGAATCTAGATGCTTAGAATGGGAATGGGTCTTGGATTCCTCGAGGTCGAGCACTAAACTGCAGACTGCTTCTAAAGTGTCAACTCTAGCAAAAAGCTAGTTTCGGAGATCTTCCCTCAAGCCGGCTCTAAACATAGAAAGGATTTGGGCAGGGGTAGTGGTCTCTTCTCCGCTGCAACGGATCATGTAGTCATCAAATGCGGAGATATGCTCTTTCACAGGTCTACTCCCTTGGGTCAGCCTATTCCATCTATCTAAGAGCTTGGGGTAGTATGATGAAGGGAGATATTTTCTCTTGAGCTCTTGCTTCATAGTTCGCCAATCGGTGATGGGGTATTCACCTCGCGCCTCGCGCATGTTCTCCAGATTCGTCCAATATTGGTTAGCCCGACCTGCAAGCTGCATCTCGGCGAACCTAACTTTCCTAGCTTCAGAGATGCTATACCATTTGAAATAACTATCTAACCCTTTGAGCCAATCCAATAAGACTTGTGGGTCGAGGGTACCGTCATAGGAAGGGGCGTCTACTCGGATGTTTTTAAGCAATTGGGTGTCGTTATCTCTCCAAGTGGGTTCATGTCCTACGGGGTCCTGATTAGGTCTAAGGTTATGACGATAGTGATCCCGCGGTGGTCCATAATCAGTCAGGGTTTCATCACCATACGCTGAATGCGGCCTAGAAGGGGTGTAAATTGCAGGGTGTCCTAACCGCTCAATGTTATCAAGTCGCTCACTCGTTTGGCGTCTGAAGTCGACTAGGTCAGTCTGGGTGTTCTTAATTTGCTGGGTAACCGTCCCAAGTTGGCCCACGATAAGGTCTAAAGTCAGTTGAATGTGTTCTGAATCCATGAGTAGAAGTTAGGGGACGCTAGGGGAGGCAAAGGGATTAATGACAACACCGAGACACTATAATTATATGCTCCTAATGCCTCTAAATGATGCAATTTTTGTGTGGACAGCAAACTACAACAGTTGGTGAACTTGCCTAGGTGTATAGGATGGGTTTTAGGAAGTGGACAGCACCTAAACACTAGGTTGGGGGTCACCTAAAGCTCTCTAAACGCTGCAGAAAATTTCTGGACAGCAAATAAACACTACAAGTTAAATTATCTAAACGAATGTATGCATGCAAACAAGCATATGGTTGGTTAGGTAAACTCCTAGGATGTTTTTTAGCATGTGTTACCTATGCCTACCATGCTCTGATACCAAATATGATATGAAACAATGTGATGAAACAAGAATTGCTTATACGAAATTAATAAAAGTATGACTTTGCTCGACTAACATAAACGAATGCGTTATCAAGTTAGATCTTTAGAAAATTCCACGGGAAAACTAAGTAACGACAAGTGAGTACATTGGAAATTGCTAGGGACTCACAAAATTACATCCACAATAAATTAGTAGAGCAAATGACACAACGAAATCCACGATTTAAAATCTAGATCATTCACCTTGGAATCCCTAACTTACACTCTTGATATTGCTTGGCTTAGCGGAAGAAGATTGCACAAAAGCTTAGGGATGCCACTAGTAGGCACGTGATGCCAAGGGGCTAGTCGCCGAGGAAGGAGTCGGAGTTGGAGGAGCGGGTGGGCGTCCGGTGATTGTCTACTCTCCCGTAGGTCGTTGCTCGTCGATGACGTTCGCTAAGTAGAAAAGAATACGATCGAGGTATTCTTCAACGGTATGGTCGAATCCGAATCCAACGTCAAAGAACGGTGACTGGATGACATCGATCTCGCCTTGAGAGTTGAACACAAATCCGTGGTCAAGCTCCGGATCGACCATACATGATTAGGGAATGGCCTTGGCATCATGGTGGTGCAATGGTGGAGGAGCCGCCGCCTAGGAGAGGTGGCCAAGAGGAGGGGACGGTGGGGGTTTCGGGTGGGTTGGGGAAGAAAAGAAAAAGGGAGGGAGAGTTCTAAAATCTAAAATTAATTCAGATTTTGAACAATGAGAGGGGGAATTAACTTTGAAATTCAAAATTAAGCCAATTAAGGAGGGGCCGGTGGTTAGGAGAATAATAGGGAGGATTAAGTGGAGGTAATTAATGAAATAGGAAAGAGGGGAAGGGAACAGGTGGCTGGCCATGTAGAGAGAGGGGGAGAGGGATTTGGTTTAAGTAAGTGGGCCCCAAGGATTAAGTAAAGGATTAAATCAAAATCTGAAATTTAAAT
>NW_021476479.1:0-241 GCF_001605985.2 Dendrobium catenatum | reverse complement strand
TGTGCGAAACTGGATATCAAAAAAGCATTTGACTCTATTTCTAGAGATTTCCTTTTGGATAGACTTAGGCGGAAAGGCTTTCCTGATCTTTTTATCAAATGGATTCGTGGTTGCATTTCTGATGTTTATTTCTCTATTTGCATCAATGGTTCTTTAGAGGGCTTCTTTAAATCCTCTTCTGGTCTTCGACAAGGTTGTCCTTTATCTCCGTTGCTTTTCTGTATTGCCATGGATGGATTAT
>NW_021476478.1:0-637 GCF_001605985.2 Dendrobium catenatum | reverse complement strand
CTTTCTCTCCCTCCCTCTCTCTCTCTCTCTCTTTCTCTCCCTCCCTCTCTCTCTCTCTCTCTTTCTCTCCCTCCCGCTCTCTCTCTTCCTCTCTCTTGCTCTCGTTTGTTCTTTCTCTATCTTGCCCTTTCTCTAGCTTGCTCTCACATACTCTCTCTCTCCCTCTCTCTCTATCTCTCTCTTGCTTTATCTCTCTCTCCCTCTCCCTCTCTTACTCTCTCTCTTACTCTCTCTCTTGCACTCCCTTACTCTTTCTTGCTTTCTCTCTCTCTCTCTCTCTCTTCCCCTCTCTCTCTCTTGCACTCCCTTGCCCTTTCTTGCTTTCTCTTGCTCTCTCCCTTGCTCTCTCTTGCTCTCTCTTATTCTTTCTCTAGCTTTCTCTCTCTCTCTCTCTTGCTCTCTGCCTTGCTCTCGCTTGCTCTCACTTTCTCTCTCTCTCTGTCTCTCTCTCTTTCTCCCACTCTCTCTTGTTCTTTCTCTAGCTTGCTCTTTCTCTAGCTTGGTCTCACTTTCTCTTTCTCTCTCTCTCTTTATCTCTCTCTCTTTCTCCCTCTCTCTCTCTCTCTTGCTCTCTCTTGTTCTATCTCTGGATGGCTCTCACTCTCTCTCTCTCTCTCTCTCTTGCATTCCCTTACGC
>NW_021476477.1:0-248 GCF_001605985.2 Dendrobium catenatum | reverse complement strand
CTGTTTCCTGTGCAAATTAAGGGCTGCTGTATGGTGGTTGTTGGCCTTTCATTTTCCTCATTTAATGAAGTATTTGAAGAGTTTTTGGGGCTGTTTTTGGATAGAATTTGGAAAGCTTTTTGGAGACTGGTTTGGTGGCTGTTTGGGAGGATTTCCATGAGCCTTTCCATTGTTTTCTATGCAATCTTCCTACAGAATTCCTGTAGTCTTTATTCTTCGTTTTAGTAACTTATGACCTTTTATTTCCC
>NW_021476476.1:0-224 GCF_001605985.2 Dendrobium catenatum | reverse complement strand
ACTACTAGGTACTTAGGCTTACGAGGCTATTAGATTAGCACCAATGAAGGTGAAATAAACTTCATGGCCTCGATGAAAACAAAGGTGGTATCCAACAAATAATTAAAATTAATCTTAAAATTAATTTTAAATTATTAATACTTAAATGTTAACCAATTCCCTTAAGCCTTTCAACCAATCAAATCCTTAAACAACTTTAACTAATTGCCCTACCTAGGACATAT
>NW_021476475.1:0-226 GCF_001605985.2 Dendrobium catenatum | reverse complement strand
TTAAGAATGAGAGATATTTGAAATATCTATAAACTAATTAATGGGACAATAGTCTACATTAGTATTTGCTATGCGTTCACATAATTAGTCCAAAACTCAAGAGATTTGGTCATACATGGATAACACAAAAAATAAATTCATGTTTATTTCATTCATAAAGAGACAGAAGAATTAATAAAGATAATTGTCATTCGGAAGGATCAATTGATATTCTCCATATTCCTTT
>NW_021476474.1:0-293 GCF_001605985.2 Dendrobium catenatum | reverse complement strand
TGATTTATTAATAAATTCTATCACGTGACTACATCCGAAAATGGTGCAGATCTCCGAAATCCGCAAAGCCTGTTAGCCGACCAAAGTGTATAAATGAATACATGAATAAATGGCCGAGATGTTCGGGTCGGTTCCGTACGAAGCTCTTGACCCGTAAGCAGATCCGTTGGCCCACACATACTCAAAGGAGTCCAAATTGGTGTAGTTGCATGTGAACTCTTGGTAATTTACAAGTGGTTAATGTGGTCCATGGACGGGAACAATTATTACGTCCTCTGACCTGACGTAGAGGT
>NW_021476473.1:0-345 GCF_001605985.2 Dendrobium catenatum | reverse complement strand
GGAGTGGCGCGGACGCCACTGCCGACTGGCCCAGACTGGCGGCGACGCGACGTGATGAGTTGATCTCGATGGACAGACGCGACGGAATGACATATGAGATGGGTTGATTGCGATGGACAGACGCGAAGGACACGGGAAAGTCAGGCGGGAATCGAAAATTCTGGATTACAAAATATAAACGGGTCAATTCGGGTTGACCCACGGGTTCCCGGGTCAACCTGAACCCGACCCGTTTTATCAAATGGGTCGAATCTGCGAACCCGAACCCGACCCGTTTATCAAACGGGTCGAGTCCAACCCGGATTTTCCGGGTCGGATTTTCGTGTCGTGTCAAATATTGACACC
>NW_021476472.1:0-264 GCF_001605985.2 Dendrobium catenatum | reverse complement strand
CTGGATGTATGTATGGATGGATAGATGAGGAAACCGAAAAAAAAAAAAAATGAATGATCGATCAGATGAATCTTTTTGCTACACGGATCTTGGGGTCGTTAGACTGGTTGTAGGGACCCGTTCTTTTGTAAGTTAGGTGGCTCTTTGGTCTGTTTTGGGTTGGTGGGATGCAGATATAGATTCTATGCATTTTTCATTGGTGTTGTTTTTCTTGTTTTACTGTCTTATGTTTTTCTAGCCACTGGCAGCACATTTGCTACTGGT
>NW_021476471.1:0-212 GCF_001605985.2 Dendrobium catenatum | reverse complement strand
GTGGTGGCCTGCTTGTAGAATGAGATTTAGGGGAGTGGCTTCTAGGAATGGATTCAATGGGAAAAAGATCGTTAAGGTTTGGGCTAAGAGAATCCAGTGAAGGCTCGTCAGTATCTTTATTTTTTAGTAATAGTGTAGCATGATCTATGAGTTTCTTAAGTGGAGTACTTATTTTTCAAAGCTATGGAAGGTGACATATGAGTTAGTGTTTT
>NW_021476470.1:0-234 GCF_001605985.2 Dendrobium catenatum | reverse complement strand
TCTGTCTCTCTTTCACTCTCTCTCTTGCATTCTCTTGCTCGCTCCCTGGCTTGTTCTTCATCTCTCTCTATCCCTCTCTCTTGCTTTCTTTGTCTCTCTCTCTCTCTATTCTGTTCTCTTTCTCTTTCTCTCTCTCTCCCTCGCTCCTTCTTTCTCACTCTCTCACCCTCTCTCTCCCTCTCTCTCTCTTAGTTCAGCTCTCTCTCTCTCTCTCTTGCAATCTCTTGCTCTCTC
>NW_021476469.1:0-537 GCF_001605985.2 Dendrobium catenatum | reverse complement strand
AACAACGTTTACATGCTTGATTTAAATAACATTGAATTTGCTGCTTCTTTTTGCTTAAAAATTGTGATTGATGATTCTTGGTTGTGGCATAGGAGGCTTTGTCATGCAAGTATGAAAACCCTTAGGAAAGTGACCTAAAAGGACCAAGTTAGAGGTGTCCCCAAACTTAAGTTTTCAACAGACCACCTTTGTGATGCCTGTCAACTAGGAAAGCAAGTCCACTCCACTTTTCACCCCATTAAGGACATTAGTTGTAAAACCCCCTCCAAAGCTGATTTTTTTTAGTGTAATTAGTCCGTACGAATTGGCTTTAGTACGGGACGAACAGAAGAAAATTGTGAAGAATCTGTCAATTTCGTCTGTACAAACCTGGAAGGGTCGGGACCATCCGTCTGGATGAAATTTGTCCAGAAAGCAAGTCGTCCGGACGCTATTTAATTTCGTCTGGACGAAATTCTGCCAGAGGGCAAATCATCCCAGGATGAATTTTGGATCGTCCGAGACGATCAGTGTTAATAAATATTCGATAGAGATATT
>NW_021476468.1:0-216 GCF_001605985.2 Dendrobium catenatum | reverse complement strand
AACTAGTCTTATAGTATGAAGCCTTTCATGCTATATAACCATGAATGAATATTATCTAAATTTTTTTGTAGAAAAAGGAATCAAATAAGGATCAAATCATAATTAATAATTATATTTTATGATCCATATTATATAGGATGATCTAACAGAGAGCTCACTGGACAAATCTTGGTTTTTCATGGACCATATGTGGTTTGATACAACTGATTATAGTGT
>NW_021476467.1:0-209 GCF_001605985.2 Dendrobium catenatum | reverse complement strand
CGTTCCAATTTGGCTTATTTCATGAGCCATTTGTCGAGCCGAAATCGAGCCAGTTCACGAGGCTTCTTATATAGCTTACTTACACCTCTAAATGAATGCTTAACCCTTAGTTTTTCAAACCCAATTTTAACACATTTGCGCTTAACAAATACCAACACTAAACCATCTAATTAATTATTTGTTTGCAAAGAAACTTATAATAAGCACAT
>NW_021476466.1:0-842 GCF_001605985.2 Dendrobium catenatum | reverse complement strand
AATTTTAAAAAAAATTTGACATTTAACCAATGTTTTTTAATAATGTTAAAATCCAAGTCATCCCTTAACACTTAATCTCACGGCCAAGATGGGAATCCGTGGGAGGCTCACCAGGATTACGCCGACCTCCTTCCATATTTGGGTGGCTGATTTAGGAAAGATTATATTAAGTCAATTATGCATGATTCTGTAGTTATTTTGTTTCTTTATTAAGAAATCTTGTATAGATATATAAATAGGGATAGTTTTGTGTAATAAAATTAAGCTTTTCCCCCCCCCTAATTTTTTTTTAATTTAACATGGCATCAGAGCCTTCATATCCTTGGCCAGAATTCTAATTTTTTTATTGTCGGACTTTCTAAAGGGTGGGCTCGGCCTTCCCTTCAAAAACCAAAGGGATCGTATTCTGGCTTGTTCGTTCCTGCATATGTCCAACCGAGAAGGGTAGAGTACTTCATCTCGTAGTCTCTTCATTTGATCAAGAGAGACAAATTTCTAATGCGTCTCATCTAGAAGAGTCAGCGAGAACCCCATGCTCTTTGTGTTCGATCAAGAGAGACGATGTCTCGTAAACCCCTCTCGCATGCGCGCGACCAAACCTGACGAGAGAGGCATGTGGCCAAAAGATTATGTGCCTGCTTCTGGGAGCAGATTGAGCGGGATTGCACTAACCATTATGTGTGATCAAGGACGAGCTGGTTCTTTTGTTCTAATTCCAACTCACATATGTCCAGAGCAACCGAGACAGTGAGAAGGATTCCCCTTTCGGTCTTCTGAATGTGGATAAAGAATGCACATGAGACCCCTCTCAACCAAACCGAGTGAAGAAGAGGATCAAAAGA
>NW_021476465.1:0-423 GCF_001605985.2 Dendrobium catenatum | reverse complement strand
AATATCATCAGGTCCAACAGCTTTTCCACCCTTCATCAGGTCCAACAACATTTGGCTCTTTGTGAGCTAGAGTTTATTTAAATTTATCCACCCCGGCAAACTGTTGCGGAGGATGGATGGATTGTGCTTTGAGTGATTGATGGATTTATTTCATTTTTAAATATCTGGGATTTTTGGATTGATTTTGGATTTTTTCTGAGATTTTGGGTGGAACATTTTGGAGGTATTTGAAAATATTTGTGAACCCTTCCGGTTGAGATCTTCAATCAACGCGGCCATCATCGGGGTGACCTCGAGGTCACTTGAAAATTATTTGAATTTTGTAGAAGTTAAAGGGCATTTTGAGATATTTTGTGAACCCCTCCAGTTGAGATCATCGTTCAACACGGCCATCATCGGGGTGTACTTGGGGTTATTTCCATT
>NW_021476464.1:0-308 GCF_001605985.2 Dendrobium catenatum | reverse complement strand
GTGTGTTAGGCGGCTAGATTACTCTTAGGTTAGGCACGATCTGGATGTTCACATAATTTTCTACAGGTGGCCACGCTCATACAGGGCAATAAAAAAGGGGGGCTAAGTTAATAATAAATGTTAATTATTATAAATACTTACACAGGTGCTTCAGCTGCTAAAGCCCCCAAATAAAAGAGCGTGGCCAGTGTGTTTTACTTACTTTTCTGCACATATATACAACTGCTTGGGAATAATTGCTCTTTTTATTAACTGCTTAGGATAACCCTGCAGGTGAGTCTAGATTCTTGATTTGATATAAATGTAAT
>NW_021476463.1:0-426 GCF_001605985.2 Dendrobium catenatum | reverse complement strand
AAAGCATAAAAATCAAAACAGCATAAAAAAATATTTTTCACTAATCCAACATAAGTACATACTATGGTTCTCCAAACTAACGAACATCTCAAATTGCTCTTAAGTTGGTAACTCTCCAAAGAGCTATATATTCTCAAACTGAGCAACTCTCTCCAACAAATATCTCAAGCACTCTGAGTAGCTCTCAACAACATGCTCTTGTAGCTACATGAAAGCTTCCTAAACTGCTGGTTACGAGCTCCTGCAAGCAAACAAGCTAAAAGTCACTACATCAATAAACAATACTAAATTAAACACCGGAAAAAGTAAAATCTAGCTTCTACTTGCAAAGCAAAGTGTTGAAAGCTGTAGAAATAAATAAACGACAATACTAAAGTAAAGCCATAAACAGTTGTATCAGAAATAAGCTATGAACATAAAATAAGA
>NW_021476462.1:0-217 GCF_001605985.2 Dendrobium catenatum | reverse complement strand
ATGTATATTTCATTTACAAAAAAAAAATCAATATATTATACAAATTACAAAGCTATTGATGAGAACAAAATTAGGCCATTCTGATAAAAATTTGGCTAAAATTACTCTCAAAATTATTATATTTATTTTAAAATTAGTTAAATATTAGAGTTATCAATTAAGATTTCATTTGAAAACAACAAAAAATAATAGTCAAAAGCTATTCCAAATAAATCTA
>NW_021476461.1:0-205 GCF_001605985.2 Dendrobium catenatum | reverse complement strand
TTGGAAAGATTTGGTTTCAATTACTCTTGAAAATTGTGCAAAAAGTACAAAAATCAAAAGAATGCGCAAAGGTTCGCAAATATGAAAAAGAGGTATAAAATTAGCCCAATATCAAAAGATGCACAAAAATATGCCCAAAAATTTGAAGAAGATGCGCAAAGCGCCAAATATGGTAATTCTCTTCTTTCCAAATTCTTTCAATCTC
>NW_021476460.1:0-207 GCF_001605985.2 Dendrobium catenatum | reverse complement strand
TCCATATTAGCTTGGAGATGTATCAAGAGTTTCATTCCTGTGGAGAATTTACTTCAGAAAAAGGGCTTTATTTTTCCGTCCAAGTGCCATTGCTGTTCCAATATTGAGTCTATTAATCATCTTTTTGTGAACGGTATTATTGCTAATAAGGTTTGGTATCACTTCAAAACTTTTTTTAGTCTTCATTATAATATTACTGTTAACAAT
>NW_021476459.1:0-261 GCF_001605985.2 Dendrobium catenatum | reverse complement strand
AGTCTGAATGTATAGTCTGATCAGATATCGGCCGGGATATATAGACACAGGCGACCTTCCTGAGGAGTCAAGATGGACGACTGTTGAAAAAGTATATCATCCAGGCCAATTTAGTGCTTCGCCCAAGATGATATCCAATAATAGATCGTACCGGCCGAATTTAAAGCATTTAAATCAAGGGCTACGTGTATCGGCTGGGCCGAACAGGTGTATCGTCCAGGCCAATTGTCTAAAAATGGATCGTCTCGGGCAAATTTATGG
>NW_021476458.1:0-285 GCF_001605985.2 Dendrobium catenatum | reverse complement strand
TCTAGCAAATGTCTAGTGCTAACAACCATGACTAAAGCATAAAAAAAGTATACTAATGTTGATCTCCATAATCCAAGTTTACCTTCAACTCCCTCTCAAGTCTTATCAATAAGAATAATATCATCAACAAAAAGCATGCACCAAGGTACATCCTTTAACAAATGTCTAGTGCTAACAATCATGACTAAAGCAAAAAGATATGGACTAATGTTGATTTCCATAATCAAAGTTTACCTTCAAATCCCTCTTTAGTCTTATCAACAAGAACAATATCATCAACAAAAA
>NW_021476457.1:0-232 GCF_001605985.2 Dendrobium catenatum | reverse complement strand
AATCTCCCTAAGTATAAGTCATAAGTTTATTTGAGAAGTTTCCATTTGATCTGAATAAGAAGCTTGGCCGGTCTAACCAACTTCCCACGTCTCTCTCTCTCCCTCTTATTTTTGCAAACCACCCAGCACCCTCACACTGCCATTCGCACGCACAGAACATATCCCTCTCATCCCGAACTCCCTACTCCATCACTCCTCTACAGTTCGCACAAAAAAAAAAACCCCCAAACCC
>NW_021476456.1:0-237 GCF_001605985.2 Dendrobium catenatum | reverse complement strand
AGTGTTGTGAAAGTTAAATTGTAAATGGGATATTACTCATCCAATTGGAAGTCCAAAGAGAAGGGAATATTCCTTCGGGGAGAGTTCCTTTCATTTGAAGATTCAAATTAGAATGATTTGAAAATATAAAGTGGAAAAAAACACCCCTTCGAGGATGAGTTCTTTCCATTTGGATACTTTAAAGTGTTATTAGGAGTTTCATAATCTTTATAAATTTCTTACTCTGCCAACAATTTT
>NW_021476455.1:0-1220 GCF_001605985.2 Dendrobium catenatum | reverse complement strand
CTCTTGTATGTCCCTAACCATGGTCTTAAGTGATTTCGTGGCTTTGAAAATTGTCATCACATTATCCTACTCCCATGAATTTCTTATGGATCCTTTTTGTTCTTAGATCTGTTGATTATTCCTCTGGTTAATTGACTGTTGTGGTGTATCTAGTGAACAAGTCTTCATTGATTTCTTATTTCAATGATTGTATTTGTGATTTTGTTTTGTTTTTTTAATGTTGTTTTTGTTTTGAAAGTGTGATTAATTTTAATCAAGCTTGATACAATCTAGATTTCAATAAATGTATGAATGTCAAAGCATTTTTGTGGCTTTATTGATCTTGAATTTATAGTAAAAAGTGATTGTATTACTTTTGAATTGATTTCCAAAATGCTTTTGATTGTCTCAAGGCAAAGAATATTTTTTAAAGATAAGGATTTTATGCCCTATGAATTTTGTGCAGACATTGCATGATTTTCTACATCTCATAGTAGATCTATATTACAAACCCTATACTCTAAGTAATGCATGATGACTCAACTAGGGGTTTAAGCGAGCCTAGTCAATTGGTGAGCCGGTTTGAATTAGGCCCACTAACAAGTTTATCAAGTGGCGAGCTTGAGCTCAAGCTCATATTGGAGCACCTATATTATATGAGTTCGAGTTTGCAAGAACAAGACATGTTGGCTCACAAGCGTAAATTCTAATTTCTTTCTATTGCTCAAATTGACATGTATGCCAGCTCATGTGAGTTCCTGTAGCATGAACTTCTGTCATGACTTATCTGGTTCTGTATTCACGTACTTTTGTCTCCCGTCTCCTGTCTAATATATAGTAGAGTAGCTGTAGGTTGTAGGCTATAGCTGGTGTAATAAATATAAAGGAAGGAGAAAATAGAAAGGTAGGAAAGGAGAATTAATGTGATGGACATTTTCTAAACAAAGCATGAGTACCCACTATGATTAACACACACCAGATCTCCACCATTTAATGTACTTGGTTGAACACCGTTCAGTACGACGGACAATTCCAGCCTACTTAAAACCTAACTCATTGAATAATATTGTTATGAACACACATTTTATCCTTGTTATCCTATCAACACTCCATTAAGAACACTTTTGGCCATCAATTTTCGATCGTCCTCATGCTGTGTACCAAAAACGGGTGGATCGCTTATTAAACCACACAATTCACAAATGGCCTAGAATTGATCCTATCTTTGGAGTCCTGATGTA
>NW_021476454.1:0-230 GCF_001605985.2 Dendrobium catenatum | reverse complement strand
AGGAATGTTTTTAAAAACATAAAAGTGAGTTTTTAATAAAAATATTATTTTTCATAATTTCTTAAATTAATTAATCCGAAAATAAATTAGATAATTATTAATTATTATTTAGGAATAATTATAAAATAAAGATTTGAGCAAAATTCATGATTTAGAATTTTCAAAATGAAGGATTTTTAATAAATCCGAAAATGCTCATTAAATTTAAAAAAATTTAGTATTATGTAACG
>NW_021476453.1:0-331 GCF_001605985.2 Dendrobium catenatum | reverse complement strand
TTCTTCACTTTTTATTGTTGTCAAAAGGGGGAGAAATTATTGTGTTTGTATGTTTTGCTTGGCTTGTGTGTTATTGCTTTCTAGTTTGTTATTTTTTAAATTTTTTTAAAACAAAAAATTGTGTTTTATGGTTCAAAATGCCTCCTTATTTTCATATATAAATCAATTCAGGGGGAGTTTTGAAGATTGGTTTAATTTGAAATCATACAAATAATAATCGTTTTGCCATCATCAAAAAGGGGGAGATTGTTAAGGTAGTTGCTATTTGCATGCTTTACATTTTTGCAACTTACGTAGTTTTGATGATTCCAAAGATTATTGTTCAAATGTG
>NW_021476452.1:0-364 GCF_001605985.2 Dendrobium catenatum | reverse complement strand
TCTTTTGTGTCAAAGATTTTGGTAAATGATTTATGTGAAATTTTATGAGATTTTGGGTAGATGATTCATAGAAAGTGTTATGTAACTTTTTCAAACAAAAGAAATTTCATAAGTCAGATTTGGGTTTAATAACTTTTTGAAGAGTGAATTTGTATTGGTAGATTCTTTAGAGCTCTCTTTTGGATGAGGTGATATCTCTTAGTCTGAATTGTGTCTCTTTCTTTAATGTATGCTTTTATATATATATAATTAGAAGAGTGTGGTAGATATAGAGGTTGGAAGAATATGGTGGGTGGAAAGAGATGTTGTTTTAGTTCTAGTTTTGGAAACTTGAGTTTCCCTTGTTGCTTTGAATTTTGTAGGG
>NW_021476451.1:0-252 GCF_001605985.2 Dendrobium catenatum | reverse complement strand
GTCCTTTTTCTATTGTGATATTAAGTTTTGGTTACAAAATCTTCTTCTAATCAATAATCTCAGCATTCCAAAGTTAGGTGTACGTCAACTCCTACGGCATCTGTGTTACATTAAATCAATTTCTTAGGTCTAAATTCGCTTTTACGGCATCCTATAAGCTTCATGTGCAAGTCCCCTCTTACAATTTAGTTCTGCATTAAATTGATCTCTTAGGTAAATTTGTTAGAATTCAAATTCATATATATATATATA
>NW_021476450.1:0-221 GCF_001605985.2 Dendrobium catenatum | reverse complement strand
ATGTGATATTGCAATTTGTATAGCCGATCTTGAAGTGCATCTGTTGAGTCACCTTCAGTAGGAATCCACCTGTCCAACGGGAGTGGGACATTAGGATCATGTTGCTCGCTTTCCTCCATGAATGATGCCATATTTTTGGGGTTTTCCATTTTTTTGACTCAATAAAAAAAGACTTAAAAATTAAAATCTAAACTTAGACTCACAATTCTTTTACGACTCAA
>NW_021476449.1:0-526 GCF_001605985.2 Dendrobium catenatum | reverse complement strand
TCCCTTGAGAGACCTTTCATCAAACAACTAGTGTGCAATTCTCAAAAGATGATGTAAAACAATCCTATGAAAGACATGACTTTCACACCTAATTAATATATTTTTCTAAATGATCTAAAAGGAAATTTCCAAGCTCAATGCAACGGTCATTTTAACAATACATGTGCATATACATAAGCAACAGAACTTCATATTTTCAGATTTTGTAAAGGATTCAAACACAACTACTTACTACTTTCTTCACTTGTCAATGAAGAATAAGCAAAGAAGAAGAAGGAAAGGAAGAAGGAAGAAGAAGAAGAGGAAGAGGAAGAGGAAGAAGAGGAAGAAGATGGAGGGGGAAGAGGGAAAGAATACTCACCCTGCGAAGTAGAGAAGCTCGGGCGGATCTAGGTGTTGGGACGGCTGGAGGCGAGGCTACTTCGGTCGGAGCTCACGAACGGTATGCCGAGCTCGGGCTCAGCCTTGGCGTGCGAAGACGAGAGGGAGGGCGGTGGAATCCTGGCCCGTTGCTGGTCGCGCGAAC
>NW_021476448.1:0-409 GCF_001605985.2 Dendrobium catenatum | reverse complement strand
TTATTGGAAATATCAGTTTTATGAAATAACCCATTATCAGCACCACGATTATTGGGGTTATGATAAGGGTTAAACAACATAGCTTCATACACATGATCATATTCATAAATTAGCATCCCCCACATGATTTAATTTGTTAATTTTAGTATCAAAAATAGCTGGCAAACCAACCAAGAGGATAACACCATCAAAATTTTTTTTTGAAGATTCATCACGTAAAATGGGTGTAGAAGATATAATAAATAAGATGTTTGGTCTCATTACCAAAATTCAACTTTACCATTTCCTCAGCCAGAGGAGAAGAAGGTTGCTGAAGATTATTGTTTGGGGAAATGAGTTGAGCTTCATTATATACAACAGGAGTTGGATCCTCAGAGATGTCAGGCAAGCTATCTTGCAGAATAGTAGG
>NW_021476447.1:0-486 GCF_001605985.2 Dendrobium catenatum | reverse complement strand
GCCGCTCGGAGATCCGTACACAAGAAGAAGATGATGATGAGACCATGGGAGTGAAGTGGTCTATATGGTGGAACATGATGATGAGCGACCACCTTTGCGGGTATACCCGTGACAATATGGGGCTGGATCCACTGCTGGTAGAGATGTTGACTCCTCAGAGAATGAACAAGAGGAGGAATTTGAAGAAAATCCTTTGTTCCCTGATGCTACCACACTAGCAGAGGCACAAAGGCAAATGCATCGTCAGATGAAGGCGAAGGATAAAGAAATTGCTCAGTTAAATGCCAAAATGACTGAGATGATGACGCAAATGACTATGATGATGCAGAGAAATATCACTGCTAATCTTACACCTGCTCAACAAACCAATCATCAGGCGATAAGTAGTGGTCTCACTAATCCGCCAGCTCATCCTGTGTCATGCCCCGAGATCTAACTTGGAAAGAATGTCAATTAACCAGCCAATTACCAGAGTTATCTACAATT
>NW_021476446.1:0-675 GCF_001605985.2 Dendrobium catenatum | reverse complement strand
CTCGAGGAACTCGAGCCATTTTGACATTTGGAACTTGTTTCAGAAGCTGGAGGGCTCGCCGATGGTAATGGGCCAATTCAACTTTGCCAACTTTATAAATACCGAAGACTTGATTTATCACGAGTTGAGAATCACCAAAGATTTAGAGATGTTGGATTCTGACATCGAACGCAATCTCCAACCCTGCTAACAGAGCTTCGTACTCGGCTTCGTTGTTGGTCCGAGGTTCAGTCAAACTGAATGAAAATCTCATTATGCCTCCCTCGAGTGCTACAAAAATGAGACCGATGCCGGCTCGGGCACTTGCAATATTTGAAGGTCGGACATGTCTAATCGACGATGCCCCGTCGAAGTACATTTCCCAGAATGGTAGCCTTTCATTCTCCTCGACCTGCATAATCTGCTCATCGGGAAAATCATCATTTAGTGGAGAATCGGCCGGGATCGGATGTGCAACAAGAAAATCTGCCAATGCTTGACCTTTCACTGCCTTTTGTGGCATGTATATGATTTCAAACTGCAATAACAATACTGCCCACCTGACCAGACGACCTGTCAACGCTGGTCTAGTCATCAAGAACTTCAGCGGATCGATCTTTGATATCAGTGTGATTTTATGGGATAGCATATAGTGACGGAGTTTCTGAACTGCAAAAATCAGCGCCAGACAATGCT
>NW_021476445.1:0-256 GCF_001605985.2 Dendrobium catenatum | reverse complement strand
TTCTTGGTTGCCGTCCACTTCCTCTCCAGCACCCAAATCGTCGCCGAAGCTTCATATCTTCTATTTCTTTGGAGTTTTCAAGTGCTGCAACTGCTGTCCAGCTCTGTGAAGTTGCTGTCCAGAATTATTTCATGTGCCAAATTGCTGTCCCGACCCTCATTGCCGCTGTCTGAGACGTTCCTAGCTGCTGTCCAGCCCTTTTGGTTGACCTTCCATGAATTTCCCGCTGTCCAGAAGGTCTCTAATCGCCATCGTG
>NW_021476444.1:0-284 GCF_001605985.2 Dendrobium catenatum | reverse complement strand
CTCTCTTGGATTTTGATATAAGTTTTTGTTGATTTAAATCTAAATTTTTATAAAGTTTTGAAGCAATTTGTGTCTTCAATTAGCAATCGTTGATCCTTTTAATAAATGAAACCTAGATAAATAAGGTTTAATTTAAAAAATCATAAATAATTAATTTAATTACATAAAAATATTGAATAACTCACAATGCACTTATTATAAATTTAAAAAACATCTTATAAATAATTGATTAAAATTAAATCTTAAAATAAAAGTTAAACTTTGGTCCAATTCAACTTTAATTG
>NW_021476443.1:0-308 GCF_001605985.2 Dendrobium catenatum | reverse complement strand
GACTTGAAGACTCTTTTATGGGATCGATTCGCTCTCCCAAATATCCTCGCCGTCGATTTGATCCGGCCGAGTCGAGCCACTTCTTACCTCCCGACATCGGGGAGGGGACGCCTGGAGGCTGCCGGATTTTTCTCAAAAATTCAAGACTTAGCTATTTGAAAAATTGGAGAAATGATCAATTAGAATTTATTCAAATAATTAATAAAAAAAGGAAGATAAATGAATTTTCAAACAGGTGTGAGCAATTAGAAGGAAGTCCCGCGGTGATACGGTCCTCTGAAGCCCTCGGTCGTCGAGCTTATCCGACC
>NW_021476442.1:0-491 GCF_001605985.2 Dendrobium catenatum | reverse complement strand
GACGCCACCTCCATCTCTTCTCTCACGCATGTGATTAAGTGCTTGATTTTTTTTTCCAGTTTCTCTTTAGTACCATAGAGCCTCCAAATGCTGGTATGAACCATGCATGTTGATTCAGCCCTTCGGACCTTTCTTTCCTTTGAGTATGACTTCTTAGTCTATACCATTGTGCCAATCCCACTTTAGAAGAGGATAATGTATGATACGTAATCGAGAGTTTTCTCTAGCTTCAGCCTGGGATGTAATTAACCACGGGGGCTTGTGCCCGTGGGAAACTTGGCCCCATATCAACTAAACCCCATTCGAGCCTTTGTATCGGATGGGGGAAACCCGTGACTAGGTCGTGTATATTACTACCCATCGGGGTGTATTGGCGACAGCCCCTATTATTAATGGTTAGTCGTATGCACGATCCAATATGCCCTTCCAATCGACCCGTTCGCGCGGTGCTCTTTTTGGAGGTCCACAGGTTTCTGGCGACCACGGTGGGA
>NW_021476441.1:0-281 GCF_001605985.2 Dendrobium catenatum | reverse complement strand
GTCTGAGAGTTGAGATTGTGAGGATGATCGAAGCTTGCTTGGGGTCGGTCGGCCTATAGGAGGCGGACTGGACAGGGTTGGGAAGATCAGTGGCTGAGATTAGTTTCAATCCAGTAACGACGATGATGCGAACTTGCGAGCTCCCATCCTTACTTCCGATGAAAATGTCCAACTTTCGATCGGACATGTAAAGGGAACGTCGTCGAAGAAGCGAAGTCGAACAATGCAATCTTACACCTCCTGCGAAGCAATGAAGTCGAACAGCAATGACGAAGTGTTTG
>NW_021476440.1:0-336 GCF_001605985.2 Dendrobium catenatum | reverse complement strand
TCAGATATATATAATGTAATATACATATAATATAAATATATTAGATATTTTTGTGACATCTATTGAAAGAAAATAGATGGATTTTAATTTTAGTTGTAAAATAAATAGTGCTATTTCACAGAGGTCTCTTGTCAAAAAAAAATCTGGCAACCTCCCGGCATCTCCCTTATTTAAGAGGACTATAAAGAGTCTTAACTTGGCTGCCACATCAAGAAGATTAATTGTGGTCTTCAATCCTACCACACTAAGAAAGGCGTGTATATATCTTCAAGGGGGTACCTATGTGAAAATGTAGTTTGCACTGAAGATATTTCCGATCCAGTGGATTTATAGATT
>NW_021476439.1:0-230 GCF_001605985.2 Dendrobium catenatum | reverse complement strand
AAGAGTTTTTAAGACCTTTATTTGAAAAAATTTATTGTCTAGCTTTGCTTATTTGATGTTTACAATTGAATACCTAGGGGCGGAATCACGTTAGCCATAAAAAAAAATACTTAACACGGGGGAAATTCAAAAATCTGCCCCCACCCCACAACAAAAAGAAATTTGCTCTATTGCCCCTTCGTTCCACCGTTCGATCTGCGCGCCGCATGCATGTCGATAGATGAATGACA
>NW_021476438.1:0-204 GCF_001605985.2 Dendrobium catenatum | reverse complement strand
CTCTCTTTCCTTATATAAAAAAATGTTCTTATTAAACGTGCTATACAGGAAAACTATGAAGTGAAGGGAAAATTTAGATCAGATATTAATTCTAAACTGGTGCACATGTAATTCTTTGCTTTGTCCTGTTTGTATAATTGAATCATAATTTCATATTTATAGCAGTGGTATACAACTGCTGTAATGTGTGATAGATACAATGGT
>NW_021476437.1:0-234 GCF_001605985.2 Dendrobium catenatum | reverse complement strand
GAATACGAAATAAGCATATACGTGAAAAGATTGTAGTAGCGCCAGTGGAAGATAAGATTAGAGAGAGTCGCCCTAGATGATTTGAAATAAAACGGAGGCCTTCCGATGACCCAGTTAGAAAAGTAGAGGTATTAGATTTGACTTATGTTAAAAAGGTAGATATAGACTTAAAAAGATTTCGTTAGAAAATATTAGAAATGATCTTTTTTTTTCAAATTTAAACGAGAATAAGTT
>NW_021476436.1:0-225 GCF_001605985.2 Dendrobium catenatum | reverse complement strand
AAATTTTCATAGGAATTGTGATTTACCTTTAGATCTACGAAGAAAGAGGAGAAATTCGAGCATAAATTGCTTCCACGTGTGCAATCAGGCTGCACTCGGCAAACATTGATCTGTTGGTTAAAAGTTTTGCTACCAACCATAAGGCCTTGAGTTCAAAGCTTACAAATGTGTTATATACTTATATGTGTGATTTTGTCTTAATTAGCTTAAAAGTTCCAAAAAAAA
>NW_021476435.1:0-400 GCF_001605985.2 Dendrobium catenatum | reverse complement strand
CAATTATATAAAAGCTTTTGTTCATCATCTGAAGTTTCCTCTTATGATAATATTTTTAAATCAAATATTAGCTAAGTTTATTCTTGGTTTTATTACTCCATTTGAGAAAACTCATGAGCAATTCTTGTTAAGATTGATCATCTTAAATTCCTTTTTCAGTCAAACACTTAGGATAATTAAAGGTTCTTTATTAAGGCTAACCCATGATATGATAAACATTTCTTTATCATGAGGCTTTTCCTTAAAATGAATTGACACACCTTTAATTGATATCAGTCAGGTGATTTTATAACAAATTTAATAGTTTCCTTCTTAAAAAAAAAAATTATCATATTTGGGTTCACCCATTATTGTATTCATACATATCTTCTTTTGAATTAAGATTTATGTCAAATTAAAA
>NW_021476434.1:0-441 GCF_001605985.2 Dendrobium catenatum | reverse complement strand
GGCCTTACCTACAGATGAATAACCTAAGAAGACACCCACATCAGACTTGGGATCGAATTTTCCTAGGGGATGTTTACCATTATTCAAGATGAAGCACTTGAACTCAAAGACATGTAAGTGTGAAAGGTTTGGTGTCCTACCCTTAAGGAGTTTATATGGAGTTTTGTTTAGCTTAGATCTAATATTCACCTTATTTAAAACATAACATGCTGTGTTGACTGCTTCTGCCCAAAAGTATCTAGGAAGGGTGTACTCTGCTAACATTGTCCTAGCGGCTTCTACTAAGGTTCTATTCTTCCTTTCTACTATACCATTTTGTTGTGGTGTTCTAGGGGCTGAGAAATTATATTATATTCCTAGCTCTTGACAGAACGATTCAAATCTATCATTTTAAAATTCTCCACCATGATCGCTATGAATTGTTGAGATTTCACAACCTAA
>NW_021476433.1:0-219 GCF_001605985.2 Dendrobium catenatum | reverse complement strand
TGCAATCATGATGTCTTATTATTATTTATTTTTTTTTCAAGGTAATTATCTTTGTATTTAGAGAAATTTGAGTTTTTAGATTATTGATTTTGGAAAGAACAACTTAAAAATTAAAAAATGTACAAATGAACAAAAATTAAAAGAATGTGCAATGGTTTTCAAGTTGAAAAGAGGCACAAAACTAACCCAAATATAAAAAGATACACAAAGTGTGCCACA
>NW_021476432.1:0-202 GCF_001605985.2 Dendrobium catenatum | reverse complement strand
TTGAAGCGTTTATGGGAAGGTCCTTTATAGATCCTCACAACAGCCCGTCTTTCACTAACTCATTCAACTTACCATGATCACAGTAGTAATTTCATACTCTTCTAATTCAGCAGTTAATCTATTATTTTTTAATGTTTGCGAAGCATTTTTGTTATTCCACCATCGCCTTGTAAAACATTTAAATAATCATTTGGGATCTTTA
>NW_021476431.1:0-231 GCF_001605985.2 Dendrobium catenatum | reverse complement strand
AATAAAATGTAGAAAAATCTGATTTCAACGTACTTACTATCTAACTGATCCTAGTAAGGTTTAGTATTTTAATAAAATACAAACATTCTAGAATTTGAGCTTAATCAAAAGTTATTTTTTTACCCTTTAATTAAATGATTAAAATATTCAAAAAAAATTCATAAAACTCAAAATCACTCTAAAACTCCAGAAAACGTTAGCTTAATGTTTAAAACATTCAACAAATCTTTT
>NW_021476430.1:0-4764 GCF_001605985.2 Dendrobium catenatum | reverse complement strand
CAAAAGATCATCAACAATTTGGAAGATTATCATCAACCATTGAGGAAGCCTATAACACTTGCAGACTTTATGTCTAAGCTTCAAATAGATTAGTCAAAAGTAGAAGATGATGAACAAGAATATGAAGATTCACTCAATATAGAAACATGTCATCTCAGTGGCATCAAATGCAGGCCAAAGAGATTCTGTAAAAGATCAGATAGGGGGTCAGATAACAATGTCTCCTACAAAAATGATAGATAAAATGACATCTGAGTCATGCTTGATGGCGTTACAGACAGATTATAACTCAGAAGAAGAATTATATTTTCCAAGTAATGATGAGTTAAATCAACAAATGACTTCACGAATGGAGCGTGTGAAGATGAATGAAGACTCTGAACATTCAACAAAAACTTCATCAGATGATGCTGACTCGAATAAAGTGGCTCAAGTACAATTGATAAGTGGTAAAGTGCTGCCACCACCATTAAAAAATGAGTTATCAAGTAAAGATAAGAAAAAAAATATAATCATCAATGAAGAAATCATCCCTAAAGATCATAAGAAGAAATATGATGCAAACAAAGGGATAGAGTATAATATTATTTCTCATTTAAGTAAAATCCCAGCACAGCTCAGTAACTATGAAGCTCTTCTAATGTCAAAAGATCTTCGAGAAACCTTGATATAGGCTCTCAAAAATCCAGAGAGATATGAAGCATATTTCGCAGAAAGATGTTTGAGCGAAGTTCTTCATGTTAGAAATGAACATATTGTTATATTCTCTGAAGAAGATCTCATGTTGGGGACTACAGAACATAATCGTCCTTTATATGTCACGGCAGAAAGTGATGGCATCATAATAAGGCGAATCCTGATTGACCCTGGGTCTTCAATAAACCTTATGAGCTTGCGCACATTGAGATCATTATCCCTTGATATTCAACATGTAGAATCAGATAAACTTATGTTGCATCACTTTAATGAAAAAGAACAACGAACTGTAGGGCCATTTTTTCTTCCTCTAAAATTTGGATAACTATACACAGAGGCCAAATTTCATAACATCGATGCAGACACTTCATTCAAGGCGCTCTTGGGTAGACCTTGGCTTCATGAGAATGGTCTTATTCCATCAATTATGCACCAATGCATGAAATATCTAAAATATAGAGAAGAATTTTGAATTTCTGGAGATATACAACCCTTCACAGTCCATGAAGTGAAAATTTACGATTATGCAAAATACTTTATTCCAAATAAAGTAAAGCCGATGAAATCTTCTACAACTAAAGCATCAAGCTCAAGGAGTACAAAACAATCCAAAGAAGTTGAAAAAAAACTTACAGGGAGAAAGAGCGTGACACCAAATCTTCCTAAAAGGGCTAATACACTGTCTAGATTAAATAAAATTGTACTCCATTTAAGAAGTGACACGAAAGAAGATGATGATATCTCTGAAACTCACAAGCCTTTAATTAAAGAAAAGCCAAGGGAGAATACTTTTGTAATTATACTGATCCCTCCACAACACTTTAGAGAAATCGTATCTCGTGAGGTTCATAATATTGAAGAGCTTAAAACATTTTATATACCTCCCCTACGTGGAAATAGTGGACCGAAAAACTTATTCTACAAATTTGGAGAATATAAAGAAGATAATATCCTTATTTACCAAAAAGTTGAATGCTATGTGAATGATCTTGTTGTGAAAAGCATAAATCAAAAATATCACTTTGAAGATTTGAGAATTGTATTTGAAAAGATCAGAAAATTCAATCTTGAAATGAACCCGCTCAAATGTGCCTTTGGAGTTTCTTAAGGAAAATTTCTTGGGTAGGTTGTACGGCACAGAGGAATTGAGGTGGATCCTAACAAAGTCAAGGCAATCATAAAAATGCCGCCTCCGAAAAGTCTCCATCAACTTCGATCTTTACAAAGACAACTTGCATTTATACGGCGGTTTATCTCAAATCTATCAGGTAGATGTCAACCATTTGCAAAACTGATGAAGAAAGACATTCATTTTAAATGGAATGATGAATGTATAGAAGCTTTTGATAGTATCAAGAGATATCTTCTGAGCCCACCCATCCTTGCAGCACCAATTTCAGGGAAGCCTCTTATCCCATACACCGCAGCTTTGGAAGAGTCCCTTGGAGCACTACTAGCTCAGCACAATGAAGAATTCAAAGAAAATGCACTCTACTATATCAGTCGAAGATTAATCGGAGCAGAAATACGCTACTCTCCAATTGAGAAACATTGTCTGACGTTGATATCAAAGATCGATTACACTTATATCAAAGATCGATTAGCTGAAATTCTTGATGACAAGACCAGCGTTGACATGTCTCCTAGCCAGGTGGGCAGTGATACTTCTACAATTCAATATCACATGTCCCCCAAAAAGCGAAAAAAGGACAAGTTTTAGCAGATTTTCTTGCCGCACATCCCGTTCCCGCAGACTCGCCGCTCAATGACGATCTTCCCGACTAGTAGTTCTAGAAGAAGAGAAATCACAAATATGAAAAATATATTTTGACGATGCATTATCAATTAAACCTGCCCAACCTCCAAACATCCCTAAAGCTCGAGCCGGTATCGGTTTTATTTTCATAACACCGAATGGAGAAATAATGAGATTTTCATTTGGTTTAACTGAACCCAGAACCAACAATGAAGCATAATATGAAGCTTTAATAGCGGGTCTTGAGATCGCTATTTCGATGGAAATTCAAAACCTCAAAGTTTTTGACGATTCTCAACTCATTATAAATCAAGTACTGGGTATTTATAAAATTGGAAGAATCGAATTGATTTACTATCATAGGCGAGTCCTCGAGCTCATGAAGTAAATTATAAATGTTACATTAATCCAAGTATCTCGAGTTCATAACAGTAAAACAGATTCTTTAGCAAAACTTGCTAAAGAAATGGCGAGTATGAAAAAACGAGCCAGTATTAATCAGTATCAACACACGTCGAGTACTAGAGCCAGCAATTCTATGTTCCCCGCAGGTAGAGGGGTCATCAAATTCAAGCTAGCAGGACATAAATTTGGTGATTCCTCAATCTCCCCAATAAATTATTTTTGAAAATCAACAAAATAAACATCATATATTTATCGGAAGAAAATTTGGTAGAGCATCTGAGTCTTGGCTTGAATGCCTAGAAGTTGAAGAGCAAAATGACTGGAGGCAACCTTTCATCGACTACTTCAGAGAGAATAAACTCCCTACAGATAAATCATTAGCTACGCAGATCAAGAAGAGAGCATTACGATATGTGTTTATCAACAATACGTTATATCGAAGATCGTTTGAGCAAATGTGGCTACGATGCTTAGGAAAACATGATGTAGAATGGGAAAAGAGGCTTTGCTAGGGAGAGGATTTCTTCTTCAAAATCTGAAGGAAATTCTGACTTCTTGCCCAAAACCTGAGAAGAATCTCAGTCCAGATTTCTAACCAAAAAATTTGAAACAATGGACTTCAAAAATCTGAAATTAGCTTCAGGTTTTTATTCAAAACCTGAGAGAAAATTCAGGTTTCAGGGATTAGGAGAAAAGGTGTTCGGGAGGAACAATGAACTTCACATTCAGGTGTAGAATGGTTGCCTGAGAAACGTGGGAAGAAAGGGGGAGAGGCGGTGGAGAGAAAGAAGGGAAATAAGGCTTGATTTGCTTCCAAACAGGGACTTTCCTATTGAAATAAATCAATCAGAGAAAGGCATGGTGGACTTTCGGCTAGAAGGAAAATAGCGTGCCTTAGATTGATTACCTAAAATGAGATTCTGTACTTAGGAAATAAATCCCAATTTAAGTCCAGGGGGACCGGCAGCATTAGTGGAAGAGGGCTAAAATTATGGGGAGCTATTATTGTTGATTGAGGGCTTCTAAATTTGATTTTAGGAATTAGGAAAGTAATGAAATAAATCCAATTTGAATTTGAAATTCAAATTGATTTAAATTAAGTAATTTCCTAAAATAGGCGAACTAAATTAGGAAATAAATTTTAAATTTCAAATTTAGATAATTTGAATTTCAAATTAAATCCAAATGTCATTCACCCCAAATTAGGAAACTCAAGAAGGAAGAGGGAAGAGTGAGATGGGGTCTAATTTAATTTGGAAGGATTAATGACTCATCTCCTTGCAATTCAAATTTAAATTTTGAATTGGAGAGTTAAAACTTCCAAATATGGATCAAACCCAATTAGGAAAGATTTCAAATTTGAAATTTGAAATCCAAAATTGTCATGGATTTTCCCTCTCGATTTTTCCAACCCAAATTGGAAGGAGGCATGGCCATGGGAAGAGGAGGGGTTGAGGCCAGCGGCTAGGGAGCCATGGCCGACGATTTGGAGGATTTTCTGGTGAGGTGGCGACTATGGTGGACGTAGGTAGAGGATGACGACGACGGCTAGGAAATAAGAAGGAACAAAACAAAAACAAAGATAGAAGATAAAAACCGCAAGCCTTGGACTCTTCCGAAGACAGACGGGTGATGCTTTGCCCTTCTCCAAGGGACTTCAAGTCACGAGCCCGGACCCATCCTGCAGCTGATGAAAACTCTGATTCCTTCCCATAGGAATCTCACTATCGTCCTCTCAAAAGAACACAAGTGTTGAACACAATTTTTTTAATATCAATAATCCATCCCTACTACAATAGCTTAAGGCCATATATATAGGCCACAACATAAGAAAACTCAAAATACAAAATTGCCCCTTGGGCCACAACATTCACATAAACCAACCTAGGGGTAAAACTAGAAATACA
>NW_021476429.1:0-356 GCF_001605985.2 Dendrobium catenatum | reverse complement strand
ATACCCGAACATAGCAATACCGGGTTTCGGTCTGGGTCGGGTCGTCGGGCCGCGCAGTAAAGAGTAAGAGCACGTGGCGACATGTTATTGGCGTCTGGATGTAGAGCTACGTCAGGTGTCCGGAGCTAATAATTATTCATGAAGTTGAGGGTTGTTGTTTGTAGGGCTGTCAAAATCGGGTCACGGGTTGGATTCGGGTCCAACCCGAAATTGACCCAACACTATTCAACCCGACCCGTTTTTGCAAACGTCTCGGTTATCCGAACTCGAACCCGACCCGTTTCAGGTCCGGATCAACCCGAACCCGACCCGATTTAGGTTTCTTTTATTAAATTATTTTATTTAAATCTAAATTA
>NW_021476428.1:0-216 GCF_001605985.2 Dendrobium catenatum | reverse complement strand
AACTACTTGAAGAAAGGTGTGGAGTAATTCATACAAAAAAAAGAAAAAGAAAATAAAGATATTAAAAAAAAAAAACATTTTGTTCTTTCAAATGAAATGATAAGAGATTCTTAGAATTGATTGAGTTGTTTTTTCTGAGGTGCGAAGCAATGAAAAAGGCAGATCAAAGAAAAAAATTATTCTTTCTAAAACTCTGACTTCTCCACACTCCAAAAT
>NW_021476427.1:0-209 GCF_001605985.2 Dendrobium catenatum | reverse complement strand
ATAAATCCTAATATTTTTAGGAGAGAATTTATTTGGGTTTTGCAAGTAATCAACCTTCATGATCAAAGTAGAGAGAGAAGTGGAGAATGTTTTCTCATAAAATTCAACGAAGGCCTGCTTTCGCCATAAATATCTCTTGTAATTAAAGAAAGAATGTTATCTTCATGAAATTATACTAAGAATGTTATTAAATTTTTGCAAAAGAAATA
>NW_021476426.1:0-1262 GCF_001605985.2 Dendrobium catenatum | reverse complement strand
CATTCACTCTCGATCGATTCCCAGAACTCTTTCGAACTCCCAGACGCTTCCTCCGAGTTCCCAGATCGATCCCTCCATCTGTTCGACCAAGCGCCCGTGAAAGCCTTCGGCGTCCCGCTCGAAGTCGCACCTCTGGCCATCCTCTGGTCCCGACGTCTGAAGGAGAACTGTTTGCCACCGTCCCCTGAAGTTTCCTGATAGAGAAGCTCATTCGTTGAGACCTTATCTGCGGTAATCTCTCCATCCCGAGCTCCCTAGCTAGGTAGTCTAATCAAGTGTGAAGGAAACCTTCCACCGTTGGATTGAAGGTTCCAACCATCCCAATCCTCCCTGTGAAATTTTATCATAGTTCGCCGACGGGATCGCCCGAATCAAGCCGGAGAAGCCCTGCAGTCTCGGATACGAGTGGGAGGTTGAAGACGAAATCCCAGCCGTTGATCTCGATCAACGGCTCGGATTAAATCTCGCGGTATCGGAGCGCTGTTAATCCCAACCGTTCGATCCACCATCCAACTGCTGTGGTTAACCCGGCCGTTAACCGTTAGCGCTAATCATTGTCTGGCGAATCGACGCGCGGCGCGTGTCAACGGCTGCTGACTGTGTAATTGCCGGATTAATAAATCCAGAAATTCAAGGGAACTTCAAAAATTAATTACTCCAAGCACACTTATCCAAATTAGGTGTTCTTTGGCTCATTGGAAAGGTCCCAGGGAGCTCTATAAAAGCCATATGGTTCCAGACTCTGGTTAGATCAGTCTTAGGCTTAATTTCAATTTGAGCATTTTATGTATTTCTTTAATTACTTTTTAAATACATGTCCACCAGGTCTGGAATTTTGGGAGATTGAAATTGGACATGTTTCTGACATGTCCAAATTTTATCTCCCCATTTTAAGTTGTTCAAGGGCATTTTCCCTAATTTTTATGTTTAAGGGTCATGGTTGACCTTTAAATTCAAAATGGTATATAGACCTATCCAATGGGATTTAGGGTGTGATTTTTGGTGTGCTGATGATGTGTAAGATGAGGAGTGTAGAGCCACTAATTTTGCCCCAATCCAAGCCTAGGATAGACCCCCATAGTGATTTGAAGGTGACTTAAAGTTCACCTTGGGTGGTTTGGTTAACCACCATAGAGTACTCCATTTGATCTAAAATTTGGTGGGATTAGTCCTTAGGGTCAGGTGATTCTATGGTCCAAATTTCATCAAATTTGGAGTTCATTTTGTTCCCAAAATAGGAGCCTCAAAAAAATCCTTCTTAG
>NW_021476425.1:0-222 GCF_001605985.2 Dendrobium catenatum | reverse complement strand
AAGACTAATGAAATTCATAAAGATTAAACACATTTCAGCACCAATTCAAGTCTAAAGCAAACACACAAATATTGATATTACAATATCAATTCATAATATCAATACTAAAACAAAAGGAAAAAAATACACTAAACTTTTAAGCAAACACAACTAAAGTAAACACATCTTAATATCCTTTTCACTGATGTCAATTGTGATTCTTTTGGATCTGATTGAAATCTA
>NW_021476424.1:0-244 GCF_001605985.2 Dendrobium catenatum | reverse complement strand
CAGCGATCCGGCCATATTTGGGCATATTGGATCCGGTCTTTTACACCCATTCAGACTTCAGACTCGAGCTATGGGAAATGTGCTCCCTGATACTGGATCTTCTGAAGTTGGTAGATTTGAAGTCACCCTTTGTGGTTGAAGACTTGGAATCTACGGACATTTGGTAGGTGTTCGAGACTACTCTTATCCACTGGAATTCCGATTCTTCGGTCAATTAGGAGAGTCTTGTAGACTACAACTCCTA
>NW_021476423.1:0-1646 GCF_001605985.2 Dendrobium catenatum | reverse complement strand
CGCAAGAACGGTTGAAATCAAATCAATACAGTAAAACATATTCCATATTAGTCAATGAATCACATGTAGCAGTTCAATATGGTGTATCAATGAAGCGATAGTATCAATAAATCAATATCAATGAATCAATAGTATCCATGTCCATAGTATTAATAAGTCAATGCAATATCGATATCCATATCAGTATCAATGCTCAGTGACATAATGCAAATATCAATGAAATTGTACAATAATAATAAACCCGTAAATCCATTCATAATCAATAAATCAATAATCAATATAAGAAGTCCGTCGATATCAATAAATCTATAAATCCATAATAAGATCAATAGGTCAATATCGTACACATGCAATTCAATACAATAATCTTACTGAACAATTACAATCACTGGCTATTAAGGCGTTTTTCAAGTCGATAATCTATTGTGCTGTTGTAGAAATCCATAGTGCTGTTATAGAAATCCATAAATATATCCGTTGGTTCAATAAGAGTCGTCACTCTGTGCCCGTCGGCCGCCCGTCGGCATAATAATCTCCTTATGACTCTCAATCGTTATATCAATGATCAATAGAGGATATCGTCAAACCATTTTTAAAGGAAAGCCAGTTGGCCCACTATCATGTACAGGTCAAATCAATCTCCAACCAACGGTTCAACCAGTCTTCACTTATCTTTCAATAACAATAACAATAATTCAATCATATTCACATTCGTATGCATATCAATAAAGTATTGCAATCAATAAATACAATTTAGCTCAATGCATAAAAACCCCTTAAAATATCGTATAGTTGACAGACGTCGTTGCAAAAATGCACAATTGCCGAATTACTAAAAATCGAATAAAACAACGTTTCAAAGCTTTACTTGTACTGAAGCAATAATTTCCAACATCCTGATAATTTTCTATTCGATAAAAATCGTACAGAACTCAAAATAACCTGTAGAAACTTTACAGAAAATACTCAAATCGTGTAAAAATATCATATCAGAAACATATCAGAAGTTGTGTGGTAAAACTTTCGTCAATACAAAATTATGCACGTTTTTCGATAACAAAAACACAAAACTGAGCACAGAATTATCAAAACTTGAAATCTTTGAAATCAGAAATAGGATTCAGATTCCTTACTTCGAGACAAATAAATCTTCCAACTGCGTCGTCGGACGAAAAGCGCTCCGCGGCCTCCAAAATCAAGCTTTCCCTTCTCTTTCTCTCTCCTACCTTCTATTTCTCTCTCTTCAAATGAATAAAAAATATCTCAAATCCGATACTTATCAAGCAGGATCGTCCAAGACGATGCCCAGATCGTCCCGGGACGATCTCCTCTGGACACATATCGTACAGACGAAATTAATTCCAATTTGTTTCGTCCCTAGACGATGCTCTCGGGTTCAGTTCGTCCCGACGGTTCGTCCCGACTGTTCCAGGTTCGTACAGACGAAATATACAGATTTCTTCACAATTTCTTCAGTTCGCCCCGTACTAAGGCCAGTTCGTTCTGGACTAACAGCACTAAAAAAAAATCTGTTTTTTTAAGGGTTTTACATCGCATGGGCTAAAGTTGTGCTGAATCAGTCGCTTATTAAAGCAAATCTTCAATGACATTATGTAGAATTGAATACTCATTATGACTCATGCGGT
>NW_021476422.1:0-234 GCF_001605985.2 Dendrobium catenatum | reverse complement strand
ATATATAAGTTAACTAAACAAAGAGATATGAGTGGTAATGATTTAGTTCAATTGAAGTGTATTAAGGAAGAATATCAAAAAGTGTTTTTTTAGAAGAGGATATTCAACAAAGGTGGATGATATATTTTTCTAAACTTTTCGATGAAGATTATGAGAATGCGATTGACTTTATTGACCTTAGCACCCTAAATGAAAATAAATATTTTATTTTTATCAGCGTATTAGTAAAACCGA
>NW_021476421.1:0-247 GCF_001605985.2 Dendrobium catenatum | reverse complement strand
GTTAATTCAATCTCATGATTCATAACCATATAAATTGTAAAAAGAAAAGCAAAAAAATGAAAATTTGAACTCACCAATTCTTTAGCTCATTGACATCCAACACATTGATGCTTTAAAACATCTTATATAATGTGTGACTTGGATAGATAAGAATGGTGACCTTTAACATTACCTGTCAAAATCTATTTCATTATTTTCTTCTTGAATGCTTGTGGAAATCCCTAAAAAAGAACACATGATTTTTATG
>NW_021476420.1:0-360 GCF_001605985.2 Dendrobium catenatum | reverse complement strand
ACATTCGGTCGCAGTCAAAAATCCCGCGGTACCGAGGTGTACCGAGTTTTTTAAAAAACTCGGTACACCTCGGTACCACGGGATTTTTGACTGCGACCGAATGTTTCTCTCATTTGGTCGGAGGACATAATAATTGCTCAGTTGAAAGAGCCTTGTGGCATGTGAAGTTGTGAACAATCTTCAATAGGAGAGGTTATTACGCGTGGAGTCTAAATCAGAGCTGCGTTCGGATTCTGTTAGTGTGCGTAGTAAAAGTGCAATATACATAATAACTATGCTTTTATTGCACTTTTACTATGCTCACTCACAAAATCCTGACGGTTCTCCCGTCCGAACTCCGCACATAATAATAGATCATCT
>NW_021476419.1:0-309 GCF_001605985.2 Dendrobium catenatum | reverse complement strand
TTCCAAATACACCATAAATTCGACTGTCGTCTACCACCATTTCCGCCAGTCACCGCCCACCTCTGATGGCCGCAGAACACCATCGCCGCCACCCAACTTCAAACTTTGCTACCACCGGCCACCATCTTCCTTCGACCTTTGCTTCCGCATCCACTCGGCACCGACAGCTGGCCGCCCACCACCAGCGTATCTTAAATATTTTATGAATTTTTAAAAATATAAGTTCATGTATTTAAAATTTTCACTTATTTAAAATATAAAAATTAAACTTCTTATTTCTTATCCACAACACCAAATCAATCACCCTCT
>NW_021476418.1:0-1707 GCF_001605985.2 Dendrobium catenatum | reverse complement strand
TTAAGAAATTTTTATTGTGGAAATTAAAGTACGCACTATATACGCGAACCATACGCATTGCAGACGCAGCTCATACGTCGTATATACGCAGAAGACAGTTCATGGTTTTTTAATAAAAAATCAAATTAATTCGAATGCAACTCCTCATCAATAAAACCAGTAAGGAGCGTCGAATATAGGGTTTCCCAACATTGATCCTTAATTCAAATCGATTAAGAATGTTTTCATTTAGGTATCCAAAATACGCATAGTATACACATTTCATATGCGTTCAGAACGCAGATCATACGCCGTCTATACGCAAAAGACAGTTCTTGGTTTTTTGATAAAAAATCAAATTAATTAGAATTTAAATGATTCGATGCATTCTTTCGGTATGAATCATTCAAATACTCATTTTAGCATCGTTTGAAAATTATTTGAAAGAATTTCTCAATGAGACTTGTTATTTGTGTACACCCTTATACTACACAAGTGATGGTTCTAGAGTGTGGGTGTTATGCTCCTATGGTGGAGCATTCATTAGAGTATGTGAAGGGGAGTCAAATTAATTTGAATGCACCTCCTCATCAATAAAACCAACAATGAGCATCGAATATAGGGTTTCCCACAATTGATCCTTAATTCAAATCGATTAAGAATGTTTTCATTTAGGTATCCAAAATACGCATAGTATACGCATTTCATACGCGTTTCGAACGCAGATCATACGCCGTCTATACGCAGAAGACAGTTCTTGGTTTTTTGATAAAAAAATCAAATTAATTAGAATTTAAATGATTCGATGCATTCTTTCGGTATGAATCATTCAAATACTCATTTTAGCATCGTTTGAAAATTATTTGAAAGAATTTCTCGATGAGACTTGTTGTTTGTGTACACCCTTATGCTACACAAGTGATGGTTCTAGAGTGTGGGTGTTATGCTCCTGTGGTGGAGCATTCATTAGAGTATGTGGAGGGGAGTCAAATTAATTCGAATGCACCTCCTCATCAATAAAACCAGCAATGAGCATCGAATATAGGGTTTCTCACAATTGATCCTTAATTCAAATCGATTAAGAATGTTTTCATTTAGGTATCCAAAATACGCATAGTATACGCATTTCATATGCGTTCCGAACGCAAATCATACGCCGTCTATACGCAGAAGATAGTTCTTGGTTTTTTGATAAAAAATCAAATTAATTAGAATTTAAATGATTCGATGCATTCTTTCGGTATGAATCATTCAAAAACTCATTTTAGCATCGTTTGAAAATTATTTGAAAGAATTTCTCAATGAGACTTGTTGTTTGTGTACACCCTTGTGCTACACAAGTGATGGTTATAGAGTGTGGGTGTTATGCTCCTATGGTAAAGCATTTATTAGAGTATGTCGAGGGGAGTCAAATTAATTCGAATGCACCTCCTCATCAATAAAACCAGCAATGAGAGTCGAATATAGGGTTTTCCACAATTGATACTTAATTCAAATCGATTAAGAAGGTTTTCATTTAGGTATCCAAAATATGCAGAGTATACGCATTTCATACGCGTTCAGAACGCAGATCATACGGAGCCTATATGCTGAAGACAGTTCTTGGTTTTTCATAAAAAATCAAATTAATTTGAATTTAATGTGTGAAATATTTAAATACAACAATAAAGGGAGAGTTGGTGTTAGTGTATATTGAACCTTCATTTTATTCGATTATGAGTATAGTAC
>NW_021476417.1:0-944 GCF_001605985.2 Dendrobium catenatum | reverse complement strand
TGTTGCTTTCCTACTACGGTCACTATGGGAAAACACGCGAATACCGTCAGACTTTCTGGCAGAACTTTTTGCATCGTTTAATACGACATTTGCATCGGGAAAACACGCGAATACCGTCAGACTTTCTGGCAGAACTTTTTGCATCGATAAATACGACATTTGCATCGGCGCATAATGCGAAGGAATAATGACGGCGTATTTTCTGACGCATCGTGCGATAGAACATTTCTGACGTCCACTGCGCCGGTCGAACGTTGTAATATACCAGCATTTTATTCGTACCGGTGGGATTTACGGCGAAAAATGTCTGATGCAGTTACTGGCGGATAATACTACGGCTATTTTAAACTCAACGACTTATAACTGGCGCAAAATGCGCCGGAACACATTCCAGCGTCTAGGACGTCAGAAAATCCGCCGGCAAAAGCCCTATTTCTGAACCCGAGCCCGTCTGGCTGTTCATTTCATTCGTTCATTTCTCTCGCATCTTCGGTGTCTCCCTCGTCGCCCCAGTGTCGCCCACCGTAGATCATCGTCACTGAGCTTTGTAAATGTTCACCAAACGTTGCCGAAGATCACCGCCTTTGTCGCCCGGCGAAAGCCCTATTTTTGACCGTGAGTTTCCGCCTCCAAAAGTTTTTCTGCCACCTCCCGTCGATTGTAAGTCGCCTCCTGTCGATTGTAAGTTTTTTTTTATTCAATCCGGGTAGATCACTTAAGACTGAGCTATATAGGTCTGCCAAATCCTCTACAAATTTGTTTTTCATTTTGTTCTATATTTTCACAAAATCGTGTGTTCAATAAAGATAATTTGGTCCGAATGTGGATAGCATTGGATTTCATTTAGCCGTCTCTTATTCAAGGAGAGACTGAGGATACAGAGGAAGGTATTTTGCTATTTTAGTAAAAAAAATCTTTCTTTGAAAAGTTTGAAGATTTAGGAT
>NW_021476416.1:0-277 GCF_001605985.2 Dendrobium catenatum | reverse complement strand
ACTCGACATCTTACCACAGGCAGGAAATAGATTTTTGTTGTCTCATTGTCAGCTGCACCATTTACCACCTTTGGAGAGAACGTAACTCTAGACGGTTCTCTAATGAAAACAAGAATTCTGTCAAAATCATCAACAATATATCGGCTGCTATAAGATTAAAGGTTTCAAAATGGAAAAACAAAGAGAAACTGCTGGGAAGATTTTTTAGTTTTTAAGCCTTGCAGCGTTGCTGTGTTTTTAGATTACTATGGGTATACTGTCATTAATGGGAGCATTC
>NW_021476415.1:0-530 GCF_001605985.2 Dendrobium catenatum | reverse complement strand
TTATCCGGAGTCAACTCAGTAGGCGTTACAACTAAATTAGGATCTTCCAAATTCAAATTCAAAGTGTTTGACGTCCGATTAGCTCCTTTCGATGTCTCATTACTATCATCCAGGCATACTTTGTCCAAAGGCTTATCCTCGAAGAGACTAGGGTCGGGGTGGGTTAAGGTGTCGATGTTTACAGGTTCTAACTTTCCTAGCTCAGGGTTTAAGTCATTCTGGGAGTCTGATTCAATCACTTATGTTCCATCCTCAAAGAAGTCTTCGTCACTAGTGATATCACTAGCATCCATGAAATGGATGCACTCAGTCTTAGGTTCAGGGAACCTCATCGTCTTAATGTCTTCCTTTATTATAATCATACTTGCAGGGTCAAGGACTAGGGAGGCTAAAGGTTGACTGGGATGGCTAGAAGTAGGTCTAAGCGGAGAGTCATAAGAGATTGGTCTAATAGAAGGCCCAGTAGAGGGTTGGCCATCAAGGTTAGGTGAAGACCTATAGGGTGGGGCAGCAACCCGGATGTTACTAAT
>NW_021476414.1:0-257 GCF_001605985.2 Dendrobium catenatum | reverse complement strand
AAGTACAGAGGGATGATTGGATCTTTACTTTACTTGACTGCTAGCCAGCCTGATATAATATTTATTGTTTATCTCTGTGAGAGATTTCATGTTGATCCTAAAGAATCCCATGTGACTGCAGTTTAGAGAATTCTTAGATAGCTTTTGGGGACCCTAAACTTAGGAATATGGTATATTGGGCACAACACTTCTTTTGAGATTATTGGATATTCTGATTCTATTTTACAGGATGTATGGTGGATAAAAAGAGCACTTAT
>NW_021476413.1:0-227 GCF_001605985.2 Dendrobium catenatum | reverse complement strand
CTATTTTGATATTGAATCCACTGTAGAATATTGTGTTAGCCTCTCGAGACCGTACTTTATTTTCAATGCAGTATTCGATTACAAAATAGGAGAAAATCAAAATCTGCGTGGAGACATAATTTTTCCCACCAATTAGATTTTTTTAATAAATTCAATTTTGTATTGCATTCCAAAATATAGCACTTGTTAGATCAGTATTTTAAGGATAATCATATACGCTAACAAAC
>NW_021476412.1:0-255 GCF_001605985.2 Dendrobium catenatum | reverse complement strand
ACTGCCAACAACCCGGATTTCTAAGCCTATGACAGACATCAACAACTTTGAGTGGGATATTGGGTCTTCAATCTTTAGCTTTATGGATATCTTCTCTTTGGACTCCTTGGAATTCTCCTCCTTGGACTCCTTGGGTCTCCTCCTTGGACTCATTGGACTCCTTGGATCCGTCGTGGCTTGAATATCCAAATGAAGAGACAATTCTCCCCAGCAGGGGTGTATTGCCTTTTCTCTTTGGATACCTAAAGCCATCCA
>NW_021476411.1:0-206 GCF_001605985.2 Dendrobium catenatum | reverse complement strand
TTAGCATTAATAACCATAGGTCTTATTCTTTAAGTGTTTAGAGGAGTCAACCACAATGAAGTTTTAATTATAATTTAAGGAAGATAGAGGTAAATTTCTTTTTAAAAGAAATCAACCTGCTATTTTCTCTAGCAAAATTATTTTTATAAGCTTGACTTGTATTTGAACTTTCAAACTTTTCTCAATTTAAATCGAATTTAATCTTG
>NW_021476410.1:0-269 GCF_001605985.2 Dendrobium catenatum | reverse complement strand
TTACGATGAATTTCAGTTGAATGTTAGCACAGGCATAGAGTGTGGCTATGTAGGGCAAAGGAGGGAAACTGTGTGAGAATTTGCTTCAAGGGGGATGACAGAAGCGTTGATGAAAGTGGTGTGTTTTGAGCCTTTTGGCGACTTCACATAACATAATGTCGATGCGGGGTTGTGGCTAACTAAGGCATGCAAGAAAGGCAATACACGAAGGAGATAGACAATCTTATTTTATGAAGCACACAAAAATGAGTAAGTTATGATTTACGCAG
>NW_021476409.1:0-227 GCF_001605985.2 Dendrobium catenatum | reverse complement strand
TCTACAAGTTGCAATGTCCCGCCACCGGATCTGCAACCCTCGTACAAGCAGACAGAAGGCGTACATAATCTCTCAAATGAAATATTGTGTGCATTCAAATTACAATTACTTGCACAACTAAAATATTTTGAAATCCCCTGCGTCTGCACCGTAGTTTGTATACACATAGGTACACTAAAGGGGAAAATACAATCTTGACCCGCATGGGCCCCGGCGAGCGTGTTATT
>NW_021476408.1:0-425 GCF_001605985.2 Dendrobium catenatum | reverse complement strand
GTTTTAGCTTTCTTCTTCTCTAGGGCTTGGGAGAAAGGTTCTCTTCTCGAATTGAGAGCATTGTATCCGTGGAAACTTGTAAGTCTTTTGATATTCAAGTTATTTAAGTGTTTGTGAGTGTTTTCATCCAAGAAATTTCGCATTTTTCCACCGTTTTTGGGCTGTTTTTCCTGGATTCCGAAAATTACAAACTAAGCTCCATCACAACCATGCTCTGTTACCAAACTGATGTAGAACGGGTAGGAGGATTGGATACTAAGGGTCTTGTAGAGCAAATCGAGGGGCCTAAAAAGCATCTTTTGACTCTTAGAAGTCTTGGACAGCAACTCTTCTTCCAACACAACAGCTAGAGGTCTTCCAAGGGCTGAAGAAGGATGGTGTACAACAATTTTCCTCTTCCAGATCAGCAATTTTAGAACTTCTAA
>NW_021476407.1:0-1304 GCF_001605985.2 Dendrobium catenatum | reverse complement strand
GTCAGACCTTCATCTAAGGCCCGAAGTTCTGCCTTATTATCATCAAAGGCCCGAAGTCCTGCCAGACCATTACTCGACACCCGGACTTCTATTGTACAATTGCAAAGAGGGACACTACTATTGGACAATGGAATTATCTAATGGGTAGGGGAAGGCCTCTACTGAGAGAAGAGAGAAGAGAGAAGAAGGAGAAGGTGCAAGAAATAAGGCCCAGGGTGGCCTATTATAGGAAAAAGAGGGAGTTCTCCCACTCTCCCTCTCTCCCTCTCTCCATGACCAAAAAAAAATTTTCGGGTGCTACATCATCAGCCACGTCATCAATCCACCCTACATATGCGCGCCACGTTACCGATCCGTCATATGTGGCACTACCACGTCATCGATCTGTCCTGCATGGCACTGCCACATCAGCCATGACCCAACAGGTTATGAATGCCATGTCACCCACGATATGCATGTCGTGGCCATGTCACCCACGATCCTACATGTCGTGACCACATCAGCCATGACCCAACAGATCATGGGTGCCACGTTATCCACGATATGTGTCGTGGCCACGTCAGCCATGACCCATCAGGTTATGGGTGCCACATCATCGATCCGCATGCCACTTCCACGTCATCGATCCTTCATGCATGTCGCTGCCACGTCATCACAAAACATCCATGCCTTCCCCTGGATTCGAACCCAGGACCTTGGGCATGGATGGCAAAAAACTTACCACTCATCCACTAAGGAAGAATTGATATTATTATACCTATTTTATTATTTAAATTATAAGTTAGAGTATATATTTTGGCCCAATTTTGGGCCCGAAAAGGTCAAATCGGACGTTTTTGGGGTCACCGGAACCGTTTTTTGACGTTCCGGACTCAATTTTGACACTTTTAAAGTGTTTCGGGACTTCTACACCCACGATCGGACAACATTCAAGTCACGTGAAAATTTTTTTCGCCAGCTATAATGCATATTTTCGGACTCCTAAAGCTTCGACATCCGAAAATAGGGGGACAACTGATACATCATACAAAATTTATCTTGATCGGGCACGAATCTCAATGCAGAATCAAGTTGGAAACTTTAAAAATGAATTTGGAGACCATCTGAACACCTATTTCTATTGTACAATTGCTACTTGTAATCTGATCGTCCTTAGAGGCGATTCAGCCCTTTGTAACCGACTCAAATTCTAGTGGAATCATTTTCAACTGGGCTAGGCTCCATGGTTTTCCCCCCTTTTTAGGGGTTTTCCACGTAAAAACTATGATGTCTCTTATGAATGTTACACCCTCTCACTTATCTGA
>NW_021476406.1:0-290 GCF_001605985.2 Dendrobium catenatum | reverse complement strand
GTATCTTTTGAAAAAGTGGAATTTTTGTATGAGAAAAGTAGGGTGTTGTGTGTATCTTTGGGAAGTTTTGGAGATGTAGAGTTTGTGCTTGTATTAAAAAGTGATGTGTAAAAGTGAAGTTGTATTTTGAATTGTGTAAAAGTGGAGTTGTATTTGAATCTGTTTGATTTGGAAAAGCGAAAGGTGTATATTTTAAAAGGTCATTTATGAATGTGAGTGCTAAGAGAGAAGTGTATGTTTGAAAGTTGAAGACGTATGGTTTTGAGAAGAGAGAGAGTTTGTGTTAGAAA
>NW_021476405.1:0-446 GCF_001605985.2 Dendrobium catenatum | reverse complement strand
AGTTATATCTATGTGTTTAATTATTATATAAGAATTTCCTGTTTTTTTTTTTATTTCCTTCAAACATGTCTTAAAATGGAGAAATTACTACGTGCGGATACCGGACGCAGAGCTATGTTCGGCTACGTCCGGTATCCAATGAAAATATAATGCGTTTATTAGTATATTACTAGATATTTCTGTGTATTGGTTTGTATTAGTAGTGTTTTGATTTGTATTAGCTAGTGTGCAGTAATACACACCAGTACACATCTAATACACACAAATACACAGCTTGTGTATTTCTGTGTATTGATGTGTATTATTGTGTTCTAACTAATGCTCAACAATACACACAAATACACAACTAATACACACTAATACACACCAATACATAGTAATACACTAGTTTACGCGTTAAATTTTCATTGGAGTCCGAGCATAACTCTACGTGCGGTGTCCGCACG
>NW_021476404.1:0-10769 GCF_001605985.2 Dendrobium catenatum | reverse complement strand
TTGATAATTTTAAATTAGTTACGATAAATTTAAAGAGGCTGCTAATCTGTTAAAGATTTGATAGATCTGATTTTCTTTAAGAAACCTCAAATTTTTAGTCAATACCTTTTATTTTTTATAGGAGGTACGACAAGGTTTGAAAATATGACCAGACAACGAAATTGGAAAGAAAGAGAGGTTCACTGTTCAGTCCGGTCGAAGCGGGGCTCGAATCGGATGATGTAATAAATATAATATTATAAAAAAAAATAAAAAATTGATAAATAAAATGAAAATAGTAATCATATAATTGTGGACCGGACAATGAAATCGGAAGAAAGATAGGTTCACGCGCCGTCCAAGCGGGATTGAAATGTAATAAATAATAATATTATTAAAAATTAAATGATAAAATAATGAAATATAATACCATAATTTCTTAATAATTTATTCTTATTTTATATTGACATATTTAGATGTAATTTATAATATAAATTATTAAAATTTAACTCTCATATAATTATAAATATAATTATGTTTAATATAATATTTTTATTTTGTATATAAAATCTTAGAGTTGAAAACAGAAAAATTGAAAATTTTACAATTTTGTACCGTACGACTGTTATTTATAACCATATAATTATTATTGGAAGCTATTTTTTAATAGTAAGATTGACGTATCGTTTGGATATAGCATTTTTAACTAATTTATTTTTTACAGGTTATTTTCTTCTTAAATCTCAATCATTTCTCTAATAAGTGAATCTACTAATATTTAATAAATTTACTTTATATTTTAAATTTTCTTAATTGTATCATATTCATCGCAATTAGCTGCGAAAAAATTAATTTGGATAATTTACTCTTTTTAAATTTTGGGTCCATTTATGTTCTTCTATTAATTTAAATTATTATCTGCTTCTTTTTTAAGATTTTGTTTTGCTGGGAATTGGATATACGAGGAGAATTTAAATTAAATAATTGATAGCTACATTCATTGGAGAAGATTTGGCAAAGGAATCATGAATACTCATTAAATTATTTTTTCTTTAGATAATTAGAATGGATGTTTTTATTGGTGCTCGAGAGTTCAAAAGTGTACATACTTTTTGACAGTCAACGCACTCCTCGAAAAACACGACTCTCCAAAATCGACCTAAAAAATTCGACGATTCATGGACAACTAACGTGCAGGATACAGTCGAACAGTTTAGGGCGACGATCGTGAGCGTCCAGTATCGGACATTTCGCTACTGTTTGAAAAGTGGGTTGGGTGGGTTGACTCGACAAAACCTATAGGTTCAACTGAAATGATCCGTTTTGCAAACCCACTGTGCAGCTCGAGTTCAAGTCCTAAATATAATTTAACATTGAAATCTTATAATGCTCTTTTAAATACTTATCCTACACAATAAAAAATAATATAAAATAAAATAAAATACCAATACAATTTTCTATTTCCCTAAAAAACTAATTTTAATAACACAAATAATATAGAAAAAAAACAGCTAAAATAAAATGTAAAAGGAAACGATGACAAATAAGAAATAATATAAAGAAAAACAAAGATAAAAAATAATACAATAAGTATATCATCAATAAAAAAGTAAATTTCATATCCAATGCAACATAAAATCATTTCTCTACTCTCAGGTAGGGGGTGTTAATTCGGATCAAAAGGTCGATTCGAAGTCAAAATCCACTTGACTCGCTGTAAAACGGGTTGATCTAAACCGACCTGGTATCACAAATTGGGATTTCAGGTTTGGTCCAACCCGGAGCTTGCCCCGTGCGGGTTACCGAGGTTGACACAACCCGACCCCCACACTATATTGTGGGCTCGACGGCGTGAGACGCTAAGCACGATTGTGCGAGCTGGATGATGTGTACTCGAGACAAAGCCAGCTATGGCCTATGTGGGCTGGAACGGCGTTGACGCGGGACAGCGACACGGACGCGAACTCGAGACGAGCGACTCGACGAGTTATTTCAGGTTGAACGCTATACGTATATATATGTAATGTTTTTCCATGCATCAATACTAATTGAAATGAGTTATAGGTATTAATCAGCGAATTTCACATGATGTAGCGGTTGGAGCTGCAAAAGATTTGACTTATATTAAGGAACCCCAAAAGAATACTATACTTTGCTAAACTAAACCACTCAGAAACTTTCAAATCTCTTATTGTAAAGTGAATGGAAAAACATCAGAAAAGAAACTACTTGGGAGAGGGAATAAGACATAGAATGAAATTTCCTCATTTGTTCAATGACCAAATTGAATTTTGAGAAGCGAATAAATAAGAGGGGTGAATTATAATTACCAAATATTCAAAATAAAATTAAGCATGAATTTCTACATGTTCATATAGTTTTGTTAAAGTATATGATTTAATTTCAGCCATCTGGACATATTGACAGTATATATGAATGATTAATTATTATTATAGGGGTGTCATTCGGGTCAACTGGTCGGCGTTCGGGTCGAACCCGGAACTGATCCGGCACTGTTTGGGTCCCCGAACCCGACTTGTTTTTAAAAACGGGTCAGGTTTCCGGACCCAACCCGACCCGATTCGGGTCCGGGTCCAACTACGACCGACACGAATGACCCGGAATTGACCCAAAATTTGCAATTTTCGGGTCCAAAATCGGGTCAATCTTCGTTTTTCGGGTCAAAATCGGAGTCAATACGGGTCAAAAACGTCAACTCGGATTTTCGGGTCAATATGAAGTTTTCCGTTCCACTTCGGGTCACTTTCGGGTCCAAATTTCGTGTTTCCGTGTCTACCCGAACCCGACCCGATTATTTAAACGGGTTGAATTTCTTCAATCCCAGAACCCGACCCGTTTCGGGTTTGGGGTTGCCCGAACCGGTTTTTTCGGGTCGGGTTCGGATCGTGTTCGTGTCGTGTCAAAAAATTGACACACCTATATTAATATGTATAACTTACTGAAATTTTTTCTCATTAATTTTTTTATACTATATAGACAGCCCTTTAACATTTTTGTTAATTATTCTAATGCTATTTTTAACATGAACTATACGCTAGAGTGTATAGTAAACTATATTCTTTCATTTCCTTATGAAATATATATTTTTGTTGAATTGTAAGTGTTGTGCAAGTTGCCGTTGGTAGAAAACAGTAAGACGGAATGCTTAAAACTTGCTGGATATGTTGTTGAAATCTGTTAATAACATTGAAGGTTAGTTGTAATTTAATATTTTAGGTTTAGACTGTAGGAATGTTGAACCAGGTTATAAAATCATTATAAGTTGTTTAAAATTCAGTGTTGTTGTTGAATTTAGTTGCTAAATTCAAGAAATAGTAAGGGAAATAGGTAAGGACATTATGGACTGCAATAGTTGCTGAATTTTAGAAATCAAGGGTAGATAGTAAGTAAGAAGTTGAATTGATAGAAGAGCGTTGATGAGGTGGTATATAAAGAAGAAGACTGGATACTGAGGTAGATACCATCTGATTCATCAGAATAGTTCAAATATCATATATTTGTAAGATGATAAATTTTTTTTGTTGAAAACATTTATGATAGCAATGCCTACTCATGCATTAACATGCCATTTCATCTATTTCAATTTATTACGTTTGTTAAGTTTATTCAGTTATATAGATTTGTTTGATTCAGTTGATTATAGTGATTGGATTATATAAAAGAGAATGATAATAACAAAAGGCAAAGGTTAAGTCCAATATATGGGGATAGACCCGTACAAGTAAATACAAAAGACCGACAGATAAAGCATACACTATCAATCTAAAAGTTGGGAATTTGGACGATCCTTGAATGAAGAGAGCAATTACAATTTAAAAGTTGATCTAAACAAACAATCTTGAAATGAAAATTTTAAATGTACAAATGCCTATATAATCATATGACTTGTTTAAAAAGGGTGTGAACAAATGTAACAAGATGATAAATACTGTTTTGTTTTCTTGTGATCCATCATGGAGGTGTTTCTAATCATGTTTTATTAATTTTAGTCACTAAGTTATGCCATTCTAAATGATTAATATATTATATTGAATTCTTATACAATTGTGTGTATTTCTTGGAATCATAGCTCATTAGTAGAGTTATACTGTAGTAAGGGAAAAGGTAGCCTGTAGGGCACTAGGCGGGAAGAGGAGACATTTCTTTTTGGTGTAAATATGCTTTGGGTTAGTAACAAAAGAATCTTAAAGGAGATCTACTAGATAATTGTATGATCTTTTTTTTGTATGTAAGTAAATCTTAAAAAATTTTTTAGAGTTTTGTATTTGTTTTATATATTTGATGTTCAGTAAAAATACATTAAACATTGCTTCTTCATTATTAAGTTTGGAGTTGAATAGGTTGACTAATGTTAGGATATTCTAAAAGATTTCTTTTTTTACTAACTTTATTTATCGAAAATAGTGGCTCCAGAATAGGTGTTAGTATACGGAGTTAATTTAGATTTTTCTTTATGTTTATACATCAATTGACTATTAAGAGGGTAATCAACTGGGATGTGAACACTCGCAGTTTTCGTGCTCCGCTTCATAGTTCCACAGTTCCGCGCTCCTTCTCAGGATTAAACCTGCTCTATATAAAAGATTATTATAAAAATTTTCTTGATCGTTAGAAAGATTAAATTAATTATATCTTTATTTAATTTGAAATAGTTATTCTAACAATAAGTTAACATGTACGGGCCATGATTTTTTTTCTTTTTAATAAATGATTTAAAAAAAATAAACCGTCAATACCAATTTCAATCCCCAATTGAAAAATGTTGATATGTTTTTAAAAAATTAATAAATTGTGCCCACATAAAAAAAAAAAAATCTTGAATTTGCTCTTGGTTAACATTCTCTCTTCTTTTAACTATTCTTATCCGTCTATTCTTTATCCCCATTTCTTCAAATATTCATATCATTAAAATTCATCATTATATATATTATTAGCATTCATCATTGCTACTTACTCATTATATTCAAAAGGAGTACTACTTAAAAATAACAGTATTAGAATTTCCTTTATCAGAATAAAATAAACATAACTAATATACTCTGTATTAATTGCTTCTCAATATAATGATAATTAATTGGAATCGCTTATTTAATTGTTAAGTACTTTGAATCATTTGTATTACATACATATCTCTGTATTAATAAATTAGGATGATATTAGTAATATTTTGCATTCCATAAGCACTTATTGATAAAGTCAAAAATTCAACATAATTACTCATTATATATATTTGCAATTCCCAAGCAAATTATAGCTCAAGTTTGTGTGCAATTTGAGCAATCCACGTAGCATCTTGTTTAGTGGTTAATTATCTTTTTGATCGGGACCTAAATTATGGCGAAATATGACTATGCGGCTGCGTTGAGCTCGTCGAGACGAATCAAACGGGTCCATTCGCGCACGAAATCGAATGACATATCGGGTGAGAGAAAGTGTGAATATTAACAAGGAATCACATGATAAGTCCCTCTTATGCCAGGACTGTAAAAAAAAATATGCTACATTCTACTCTCCAGTATAACAGTCCAAAATTTCAATGACATTTCACTTCATCACCTTACTGCAATAGAAATGCAATTGGAGAGAATCTCTTTTGTAAGCACAATCTCCAATCGAACTGCCAATCTCCGATCTCTCCAATGACCTCAAAGCCTTTGCAGATAGTAAGGGTCAGTATCTAATAAGCTCTCACCTATGCAAACCATTGGCTGACATTGAAGCCAACAATTCTTTCGCGCAAATGCAAATCCGCCCTAATCGAAACAAGTGCTAAAAATTCAGTATTTTGTCCATAACGCTAAGCAATGAGACATCATCCTTTATCTGTAAGTCGAAATTTTCCAAAACTCATTACAGCATCGCTTTGCCAACTTCTTCATCACAATGCCTCATGTTTCATTAGAGAGCAAAAATCCAGCATAAGCAGACGCCCAGTGATCTTCGAGGTTCATGGGAGTTGCTCCAACGCCCGGCACACAAGAGAGCAAAAGAAGGCTTTCCTCCATACCGGCTGCGATATATAACGAGTCCTTGGCCAAGTCTTGATATATTACATCTAATATCAAGTGCCTGCAAAAAATGCTTGATCATTGGGTTGGTTGAGAGAATAAAGGCCATAATGTTCAAGGAGGTCCAGATTAGAGTAATGTTTCCATAACTCAAAAGAACCGTAAAAGAAACTTAACACTACACATGATTATCCTTTTGAAATTAGAGATTGCAATTTTTGTTTTCAGATGATCTTGTAGAGCGTTCCATAGTTGTTGTCTTGCTAATAGTAGAACTTAATTTATACGTTGAAAGTTCAATGTACGCAACTTGTTGATATGCCTGCTTTGTTAATTATTCTAGGTCAGAGAGAATATTGCTAGGCGCTGATTAACTTAAAACGGGCAGTTTAGGTCAGCGTCAGACACTTCTCAGATGCCTGAAATGACGGTCACAACGAAGAAATTTTGGAGATACTATCACGAGCATCTCCGAGCGTACTGTATATACCATATGCGAATAATTCTTACCCATAGATAACTCCACAAATAGCGCTAATAAGTGCTCCGTAAATGCAAAGGACCTAAAAGCCTTTCGCTCAGAGTCACATAACCGATCCAGTAAGACAGTCCTAACCTATCAAATGCACACATAACCAGCAAACACAACATGTATCGAGCGCTAGGTTGACCAGTTGGAAACGCTAACGACATAATCGCATATTAAATAGACTACAATCCAATTACGCCATCTATAAACGATAGTCTATAATATAAAACGCTAATAAAAAACAAACATTCATATAAGTCATGGAAGTTCACAAAGCGATACGTTTGTATCACTAAGTAATATCCTCCTCCGCTGATGTACAGCAAAAATCTGTACACTATTTGAGCGTGGGATCATAAATATCTTTTTGGACCGTGTGCAATCTGCAAATCTGGGAAAGAATCTCCACTCTTTCACGCCTCCCTGGAAGCATTATACGAAAGGTTATCTAGAACGGCATTTGCGTACAGAAAAAATTATGTGTATTAGCTCTCACCACACGAACCACCAGGATGACGAGATATTCTTATAGCAACACCCAATTTGTCATATTCTTAGATCTTACAAGCGCGCTAGAAGAGAGATTCTATCAGAATGGAATAATGTACTCATAGCTAGAGTAACATGTACTGATCAAAGACAAGAGTAGGCAGCTGGGCATCGGTAAACTCTTAAGAGAAGAGGATGAAATAATTGCAACACAATTATAGTGGTGCTCAAAGATATATATGAGGAGTCTTTGGCTGCACCACTCAAACGCGGAGTATTAGCAACAGTGAGAATCCCCCACAAGATAACTCTTCTAAATTTTACGGATTTAGCTTCAAGCAATCTATCCGTTTGGTTATGAGTCGACGAGTCATGAACATAGGCGCATCGTTTCAATACTCTATAACAATAATCCTTGCACAAGAGAAGTACTCATCCCCTATCGAAAGACTAACTAGGTGTAGTTGTATGGTCTCCTCTTTCAACGACCGAACTAGAAACACTCAATCAGGAAGCGAAGAGGAATTACATAATGGAATCCATCCGAAGGAGAGATTAAACACAATAAAAAGAAATGTCCTAGAGACTACGAGCTTATTGATCACCCCTAGCATGTTTGGAAAAGAACCGATTGAGCAAACTAATGGTGGAGAACTCACCCACACAACTAAAAAACATTCCACGCAGTCCTATATGTGCGGAGCAAAGCTAGATATGATGATCGAGTCCACTCACAGACAAGGAGTCGCCGAAGTCTATTCACACCTAATCACATACGATGAAAGTAGTCACATCAAGAGCATTTTAATGATTATACAACCAACTAAACACAACCTCTACATTACTGCGCACAATTAATTACCCGACATTTAGTGCTACTAATTATGCAGCCTTACATCACATCATTGCATACACATTACGCCATACATGATCATAAATCCACAAATCGACTATCAAACACGATGTGAATGAGTGATTACGCTCCTTTTTAAAAAATCCCGACAAATAAAATAAACAAAAACTGCTACTAAGGCCAAACAAGTATGGCAATTTAAAAAAAAAGCTGATTTGCTAAATTCCTGCAAAATTCTTATCCATTTATATCTATGCTCTAAATATTTTGTTTACTCATTTATAACCAAATCTCTAAATTTAATTAAAAAATCACTAATTAAAAATAAATAAATATAAAAAAATAGAATTTAGGTTTATATCTACAAAACTCGGAATATAAACCCTGCCTAAAGAGGCTGTTTGGTATGCAAATTTAGGCCGTATTTAAGCGAAATCCATCCAACCGTCCTAAAATGGAAATCCAAATCTCACGGCCAATGAAAGCCCAGGTTGACGAAAAAAGACCAAAAGACCAATTTTTACAGTAAATCATGGCTTTCATAAATCCACCGATTCAATAGATTTAACTTATTCACGCGAGAGAAGGAAGTCCGAACATTACAGCTCTTTTTTTTTAACCGCCTAAAATCCTGAATTGCATAGCCAAATAGTCACACATAATTTAACTGAATTTAACATAAATGTTACCAAACAATTTTCAAGATTTAACCCTCCTGGATTTTTGCAAATCAGGATTTGGAGGATTTATAAAATCCTACTGAACTAAAATCCTAGATTCTACCAAACAGCCCCTAAATGTTATGTATGCCTTTAGGCTACTTATGATCACAAAAATTAAGCTATGAACATACTTCATTCAACAATTTCTTCAACAAAACCAAAAGATTCAACTTGGTTAACATGTTCACAAATTCAAACTGATAAAACATTTCAATAATAAGACTAAAGACTCGAGAAAGCAATTCATTGAATAACTAAGAAGGTGGATCAGAATCTCAGGCTTGATTTTCCCGAAAGAGAAAATGTAAGAAATTCGCACTTTATAATCTTAGTAGATCATGTGGGGAAAGGATCATCATATCCACGCTCGAAAATTTGAATTTTTAAAGACATTACAATGAATTTATAGAAGACAAGAACAAAAATACAACCTTTTGAATTTCTGCAGTACGTTAGAGAAAAAGGATTTGTTTGTGAAATATATTAGGTCAAAAATAATGAAAGATTCTGGTTGCATTAGCGACAACATATAAGCATCTAACACAATTTCATTAAAAAAATATCAATGGATGGAAATGAAAAAAAAAAATTAGGGTTAGAAAGAGGGGTGGGGTGATCAGAACCACTGGCTTGATTTCTCCGAAGAGAAATACATTGAATGCGCACAGTATAATCATTGTCGATCATGTGGGGAAAGGATCATCATTTTACACCCAATTTCATACTGTAGAAAAATCATAAACATAAATTCAAGCAAAAATAAAACGGAAAAAATTATGTTAGAGGTGATTAATACGGAAAAATTGGACGGGTACATAAAGAAAATTATGAGTACAAGAAAGAAGAATTTATCTAGATATGCAAACAAGAAAGGAGAAACTAGCTCTTATTGTAAGAGAGGATGGCTTTAAAGATGAACGTGGCGTGGATTCAATCAACTCAGCTACTGCAAGATTTCGACGAAGAGAACTTAAACAAGAAAGAGAAAAAATGCAACAAGAGAAAAAATGAAACCCTAACCATACTATTAAAGAGCATCCCTAATCAAGAACTAGTGATAAAAAAAATAATAATAACTATTACAACTGTTGATAAAAAAATAATAGAAAAAATATTACAACAAATATAAGAAAATTAATAAATACTTACAATCAAGGCTTTGAAAACCGGACCGGTCAATGAACCGGAAGAAGGAGAGGTTAGCGGTTTGATGGTTCGACCGGGGTCGAACCGGGGTCGAACCGGATGACATAATAAATATTTATTATATTTAAATATTATAATAAAATCATATACACAAATTAAAACCCTTGCTCAATTATAATACCTAGATGTAGCCTAGCATGATTTTTCTAACATAGCTATATAATTTAAGATAAGATCTACATTTTGAATCTAAACTTTAGGTATATATTTATCAACGGCAAAAAAATAATAAAAAAAAAACTTAAGGATAACTTTCTTTGGAGGCAGAGTCCATGGCGGATTATACCTGGCAAGCACATACTCCCCAACCACTTTATAACCATTCCTTTCCAAGCTTCTCCTCAACCTCACCCTTCTGTCCGCAGTCGTTGCTTCTGTCTCCACGCCACTGAATCTCACAACTCCTTGCTTCCTCTCACCTTAATTAGCCGCTAGCATGAATTGCATTGTCACTGGTGCCGGTCCTCCTCCGCCGCTTGTGACGACAGGCGCAGTCATGGCTATCTTCTGCGCCGGGTGGGTGATGACGGGAGCCGTCAAGATTTTCTCGGGGTGGGAGTTTTGAGGCTCGCCGACGACGCCAATATAGTTGGCTAGGATCATGAAGCCGGCGTCGCGGCCGTCGAGAACGGCGAGGTTGTAGGTGGCCTCGACGAGTACTGAGGAAGCGTAGGTGCGGATCTCGTAATCGGCGGCTTTATGGACGAGTTGGTATTTAGGGGTTTCAACGGAGACGTTGTTAGCTTTGCACGCCGAGGGGGAAGAAGAGGTCGAAGGCTTCGATTGCGATTTTTTTTCCTCTATTGAAGCTCGAAGCCGAAGAATCGAGCAGACGACGCAAATGAGGGTTTTTTTTCTCTCCGCGTTTAAGCTTTCCGGCCGGTTATAAAAAATCGGAACCGGTTCGGCGGTTGAACCGCTGGTTCGAGCGGGTTTATCCCGGTTTTTTGCAAAACAGGTTT
>NW_021476403.1:0-272 GCF_001605985.2 Dendrobium catenatum | reverse complement strand
TTCTTTAAGGACTTCTTTTCATTAAAATAACTGCCTAGCTATCTCCAAAAGAAATTGATGATAATATAAAATTTAAAAGCAGAAAATAAAATATGTCGTAGTTAGGAAGAGCCTGATCATTATCCCAAAGTTTATGAAAACTTATTCAATGGCTGATAATTAATATCTTGATCAAGCCCAACATAATACAAATAAAGAGGGCCACTCGACTTGACTTCGGAGGATTGTCTTTGTTGGATCGAGTAACAACAAACTCAAATCATTTTGCTCAT
>NW_021476402.1:0-316 GCF_001605985.2 Dendrobium catenatum | reverse complement strand
AAGGGGTTTGAACTCTAACTCCATCAACTAATCTAGTTGGTTTTGTATACCCTTCCTGAACTAAGTTCCATATATGATAATCAAGTGACTATAAAAATGTAGACATGCGTGTTTTCCAAAAATCAAAAGGTATATTGTCGAATAGTAGAGGTCTAGTTATAGAGTAACCCTCGGGTGTATTTCAGTTTCTAAATATAGACATCTACGTTAATCAAAAAGTAGTCTGAACTTATGATTATGAAGCAAATCTCTGATACCACTTATTGAAACTCGTTCATTAATAATTAGGTTGTTAAACCTAAGTTTATGTCCCACG
>NW_021476401.1:0-258 GCF_001605985.2 Dendrobium catenatum | reverse complement strand
ACACACACACACTCTCTCTCTCTCTCTCTCTCTCTCTCTCTTGCCGCAATTGTAAGAACCAAGAAAAAAATTTTTCGAGGCGACCACGCGTTGAAACTTGGAAGGTCACGAGTTCCACCATAAACAAGTTTGAGCCTGATTTTTGAGCTCTACTTGAGTTCGAGCTTAAGCACAATATTTAATAGTTTACCTCAACTCGAACACCCCCTGATTTGAACTCAACTTGATTCATTGCACCCCTACTTGATATTACTAATG
>NW_021476400.1:0-646 GCF_001605985.2 Dendrobium catenatum | reverse complement strand
AACATTGACATATATATACATATTTTTAAATGATATGAATTTGTTTGAAATATTTTATAATGTGAGCTTGGTTGGAGATAAGAGGCCTCTGGGAGCACAGGCCGCCCTCAAGAAAAAAAAAATATAGATTTTTTTAATTTATATTGATATGTGCATAAGGTTATTATGAATGAATTTCCTACCTTATGTGATCATTGCAAAATTGGGTCATAGTAAACAAGAATGTTATCATTTGAGCTCGAATCTCAGGTAAATTTCCTCCAATAAACTTAAAAATGCTAAGATTGTTGTCACTCGTGATCATCCTATTCAAGTTGGTGGTGTTATTAATAAAGATGATGATAGTATAATCAAAATAAATAATAAAACTACGTACTATTAAAGTTAACTTCGTCCCTCCCAATCCTATGATTCAAGCTGAATCTAATGCGCGCAGTGAATGATTTGGCTGATACTATCATAATTCATGTCCCTCCCAATCATGATTCTCATAAATTTTGGTTTTCTTTTAGAACTAACATTAGTTTATGGGCTCGCTATATGAATGTGAAGTATTGTAATAACATGCACCCGTCGTTGTGTTTTTTTAAAAATTCCGACTCATTAACCTGGAAAAGATTATGTAATATTAAGTGGGAAGCTGAGA
>NW_021476399.1:0-212 GCF_001605985.2 Dendrobium catenatum | reverse complement strand
GTTTATAATAGTAAAAAAAGTTGGTGGTGAAATCAAAATATGCAAGAAAAGATAAAAAATAAAAAGTGTTGTTATAAAAATTGTAAAAAATTTGATAATTGAGAAAGATATAAAGAGGTCTTAAGGAGTCTAAGAATTCAATATGCAATGCAAAGATCTTAGCTTTTAATGATTTATATAATAGATTAGATATTAAGGATGACGAAAGATAT
>NW_021476398.1:0-280 GCF_001605985.2 Dendrobium catenatum | reverse complement strand
GTACAAGCATTATATATATTATGTATAAGTTTGTACACACTATGTAAAAGCATTATAAACACTATTTACAAGTTTATAGACACTATATTCAAGTTTATACACAATATGTATAAACATTTTACACACTATAAATAAGAATTATACACACTATGTTCAAATTTATACATGCTATATATAAGTATTATACACACTATGTACATGGCATGTATAAGTAATTTATGCAATATGTACAAATTTATACAAGCTATGTACAAATATTATACATGAATTATACAAGTTT
>NW_021476397.1:0-461 GCF_001605985.2 Dendrobium catenatum | reverse complement strand
ATTTATCCTACTTGTTCTAATGAGCTCGTATGAGTTCCTTTTGGTGCACATGATTACTTGTTTTTAGATGAGCCCTTGAAAAAAAAAAAATACAAATTTAATTTTCAAATTTTTATGCGATGGATTTGCACTATATAAAAGTCAAGTCTATTAAAGCTTCGTTTGAGATTGTTTTCTTATTATTTTTAATAGCAATTTTTTAGTATAATTATTTAAAGTAACAAAAAAGCAGTTGTCAAAAAGTGTTTGGAAGCCTAAAATCAATAAGAAAACTATACCAAATTAAGGCTTTGTTTGGGACGGATTTTTGGTTGCTTCTTAAATCAGTTTTTTAATAAATAAAATAAAATTTTTATATTAGAAAACTGTTTTAAGAAGCAACAAAAAAAGTCGTTTCAAACGAAGCCTAAATCTAAGGTTTCATTTGGGACAAATTTTTTATTTTTGTACTATAAAACTGC
>NW_021476396.1:0-376 GCF_001605985.2 Dendrobium catenatum | reverse complement strand
TTTAACATTTGGTCTCTTCCTCCTTGTAACAATTGTCCATTCCCCATGATTAATATCAGCATCAGTAGAGCCAACAACTTCATGAATTTTCCCAAAATTCAGCCTAGAGTCTGCACCCTCCACTCCCAAAGAACAACCCTGGCCACCACTAGAAGAATTACCGGCCACACCCAAACCATCCGCAGTAGAACAGAACTGATCCATCACTTCACCAGTTTTCAACTCCTGTTGTTTAGGCCTTGCCTGCATCTCCTTGCATAATTCTGCCTTATGTCCCACCTTACCACAATTCAAACATATCAAGGGGATCCCTTCATACTCAATGGGTTGGAAGAAAGTACCTTCCAAACCATTAGCCCAAATGCCTTTAGGCAAT
>NW_021476395.1:0-211 GCF_001605985.2 Dendrobium catenatum | reverse complement strand
TGTAGTAGAGCGCATTTTCTTTTCCATCTTCATTATTTTGGGCCAGCAGTGCTCCGAGGGACTCTTCTAGTGCAGCTGTATACAGTATAAGAGGCTTCCCCGGAATTGGCGCTGCTAGAATGGGAGGATTCAACAGATATCATTTGATGCTATCAAATGCCTCCTGACATTCTACATCCCATTTGAAACGGACGTCTTTCTTCATTAGCTT
>NW_021476394.1:0-296 GCF_001605985.2 Dendrobium catenatum | reverse complement strand
GCATTGAAAAAAGAATTACAAGCCTTGTTCAACAATAATTTACCAAATCAATCTAGGTAGGCCAAATTTCCATTTTTCCCCTTTTAAACTACATTATCTATATGAAGAACCCACCAAACTTTGTGACCGCCTTCAGCAAATTCTTTAAATAATTTACAATGCAATGAACCAAGTTTTAACCCTCAGTCAAGCCTGATTGACCAAATTGCCCCTTTAGATCTTAAATATGCATTTTGAACTAAATGGCCTTCCCATTGCCTGGGTCCACGTCCAACATGTCCAAAACATCATTTTGA
>NW_021476393.1:0-221 GCF_001605985.2 Dendrobium catenatum | reverse complement strand
AATCTCCTCTTGAACTTTTATTTAACAAGAAACCTATTTACACAGGTTTAAGAGTTTTTGGGTGCGAATGCTATCCATTGCTTCCACCTCATAACGCGACTAAACTTCACCCAAAATCTCTTAAATCGGTCTTTCTTGGATACTCCGATGTATACAAAGGATATCGTTGTCTAAATATGACAACCAATAAGATAACGATTTCTAGAAACGTCAAGTTTATC
>NW_021476392.1:0-325 GCF_001605985.2 Dendrobium catenatum | reverse complement strand
ATTTTGACCTTTCATGGAGAAAATGAAGAAAATAATTTTGTTTTCAACGTATAATTTATTAGTTAATTATGAATCTATGGCAATCGATTCAAGCTTTTTTATTTTTTTATTTTTAAATTGTATTTTCTTTCTCGCATATTACCATAATCAAAGCATAAAGAAATAATAATATGCATTTAATTATGAAAGTATTATATATATTTACTATTTAAAATTTATGAATAAATTAAATGATTTGAAGCTCTTCATAGATTACTATTGAAACATATTAAAATTGAATGCATTATTTTCAATTTAAAAAAAATGATAAAATAGCTTATCTTGC
>NW_021476391.1:0-239 GCF_001605985.2 Dendrobium catenatum | reverse complement strand
GTGTAACAAATACTCTACAACGACCCGTAGGGGCTTACATATGACGTGTTGAATATACACTGGTGTCTGTAGAGGACCAATCATATCTATAGTATATCCACCAACGTTGCTTGCAAGTGAATTGCCCTCTTTGTTTGCATTGATTACAAGCATCTCTTAGTATTCAATGTATGTTGCATATATATATTTACATGATACATATCACTTTAGGATACATCGACCTATCATTGCATATTGAT
>NW_021476390.1:0-292 GCF_001605985.2 Dendrobium catenatum | reverse complement strand
TATAATTTTGTATGTATGACCATTAATAAATAACTAATGCTAAATGGCAAAACCATCCCCATGCGTATAGACGAGTCTGTACAAATCATATAGTACAATGACATCATCATATAATATGAACTCTATGAAAAACTAATTTTTACATGCTCAACTCCTAAACCTACCATGCATATGCTACAGAATTCGTACATGATGAAAAAAAAATTTGTACAGTACGAACAAAACACTTAAAAACAAGGCATGAAATCAAAAAAAAATTCACAAAAACAAACATCATTATATATATATATAT
>NW_021476389.1:0-229 GCF_001605985.2 Dendrobium catenatum | reverse complement strand
GCCTACAAATAGTGCACGACAGTCTATCTGTACGAAGCAGCGAACATTTTTTCCAGAAGCTGCTATGCCACCGGATCTGCAATCTCCGTACAAGCAGACATAAGGCGTCTATAAATATTCCAAAAATACACCCTGCACGTGCACTATAAATTGTATACACATAGATACAATAAAGGGGGGAATATATTCTCAACCCGCATGGGCCCCGGCGAGCGTGTTATTGGTACAC
>NW_021476388.1:0-3030 GCF_001605985.2 Dendrobium catenatum | reverse complement strand
TCATGTCAAATTCCATTAAAGGCAATAACATAAGCTCAGCTTCCAAGATTCTATCACTAATAGTCAATTCCACATTACATCTCTTGTTGGTTTCCAACTGACTCTCATTGGGCATCAAGACTGATAAAGATTTGAGCATACATGATGAAGACAAACCAACAGACTTAACAAACTCCTCTAAAATGAAAGAATGTGATGCTCCCGTATCAAACAACACCTTAAAAGGCTTGTTACATACAAAGATTGTTCCTTAATACCATGCATGTAACATAACATAAAGCTCATCTTTCTCATAAATCATAAAGAAATTCATTGACATTAAATAAAGTTCATACCTGTGATAACATCAGGAGAGTCTTTTGCTTCTTGTTGGGATAGACCATAAACCCTCGGCTGAACAGGTTGTGGAGCTTGGCCTTGACTTGGAGTTGATGCAGTACACTCCACCATCCTAGGCCTTCCAACTGATCTCTGAGGAGCACTACCTATTCTGGCCTTTGGAGTAGACTTTTGTCCCAAGATAGGGCAAGACTTTGCCATGTGCCCTGGTTGATGGCACCAAAAAAAGGTATTGGTGCCAGAAAGGCACTCTCCCCTATGAGCCCTTCCACACTTATTGCACATAGCAGATGGAGTGCTGCTCTCTGAAGTGTTGGGCTTGGGCTTCTTCCAATTAGGCCTTCCAGAATGAAACGATTGGGCAGGACTTGATCTATCTTCATTCTTCCTCTTTTGGAAGTCTCTTCTCCTCTGAGTACTCTGAAAATCCAGCTCAATCTTTTGTGCTCTCTCAACTAAAGTAAAGTAATGTTCAATACCCAAAAGGACCAATGGCTGTCTAATGTTATCCCTCAAGCCACAAAGGAAGCGGTGGCATTTCTCTTCAGCATTAAAAATCAGGTTAGAGGCATACCTAGAAAGCATCGTGAATTCAGCCTCATACTCTGTAATGGTCCTGTTACCCTGCACCAGTCTATTAAATTTGTCTTGCATTGACCTCCTAGCAGTCATTGGTACATACCAATCTCTAAACACTTTGACAAACTCCTCCCATGTTATTTGGCTGGTAGGTCTCCCACCAAAAGTTTCTTCCAACTGACTTCTCCACCATCTTTCTGCTTCCCCATTGAAAGCATATGCAGCAAAGGCAACCCTTCTATCCTGAGGGCATAGCATTCCCTTCAAAATTTTCTCAACCTTCATTAATCAATCCTCCGTCTCCATAGCTCCACCTCCCACAAGTGATGGTGGCTTCATATCTTGGAATAACTTTAAATTCTTGTCTATCACAGTGCTTCCACTGCCTCCAGCTTGGGTCTAAGTATTCTTTATCATCCGTGTCATAGCCGCCATCATTTGAGTGAAAGAATCCAAAGTAGCATTAATGCTACTGCCTTAAGGCTCCACTACTGATGGCAATTCCCTCCTGACCTCTCCAGTGTTGCCATCAGTGGCATCTGGTTCAGGTTCCTCAGCCCTGAGAAATAAATTAACAAAGCAATCTAAGCAAAAAATAGCACAAGCACATTATACCTACTCTAACCTATAGGATCATCCTATAGGCTCTTTCATAAAGTCAATATTCTCAAATCCTTTGCTCTGATACCACTCTTTGTCACGACACGGCCCGGTTAGCTCGCGAGGGCGAGGCGGGAACAAAGGTCGGATATGATGAAGATAAAAGAAACTTCACAATAAACAATTAACATATCTCTAAAAAGTATCAAACATAAGGAAAGAGCCACTACAAAATCTTCAAACATAAACTTTTCTTTTCTTTCATTCCAAAACACCAATAGATGAATTTAACATTAAGTTTACAAAATACAAAAGGGGATCCAAAATCCTTTTTTTTTTCTTACTTATCATTTCTAAACCTTCTATACAAAATATCAAAACTCAAAAGAACCTGCCGCCCGTCATCTCCCTACGACGGTAAGTGCGCGGAGGTTGGTCTGCCATCTATCCTTTCCTAGATCCTCCTGAAAAATGTTCCCACAACGAGGCTGAGTCATAAACTCAATAGGTGTGAATGGAATTCAAATGAATTTAGAGCCAATAAAAGAAAACTAAATCATGCTTGAATGTTATAACAAAAGAAAACATCAACATAAAGAAACATTGCTTTAAGAAAATGCATACCTTTACCTCAACTTTCAAGTGTTTTTTCCTTCATAACATTTTTTCCATTTTTCCTTTAACATTTTGCCTCATATGATAGTCTCAAATGCATAACATGAATATGAAATGTTCTTAATAGTTTAACATGTAAATATAACACCCGTCTCAGGAGTACCACTTATACTGATCAGGTAAATAAAATTTGGTCATTTCCTTTACCATTGATTCATAGGAACCATCCTTTACCATGGCTCATAAGAGCCTCCGTTACCATGGCTTATAAGAGCCTCCTTTACCATGTGATACTCCCGTGTCAACATGCACATACACTTATTACATATATAACATACACTTATTACATATATAACATACACTTATTACATATATAACCATAAGAGATGCTTTATGTAAACCATTCATAAACTAAACAAGTGTATGTTTCCTTAGGGATATGCATGCTTGATATGCTTATATGTGCCTTCGCATATAAAGAGGAGAGACATGTATAGTAAGAGTAGAGAAATGAGCATGGGATCCATTCATGAATTATACATTTGCATTTGCCTCAAGTGTCCCTGAACTTTCAAGGGAACAAGAGCCATAAAAGTTTCATAATAAGCATAAAAGAATTTATCATTTCTATGCAATTGCAATAAAAAAAGAATTAACTAAATTTACAAAAACTTCTATTCCACCTACCTCAATCCGTGCACCTCTTTCTTTGTCCGATCAAACTCTTTCCCTCCACACGATTTATATCTAAATGAGAAATACAACGAAAAGCATAAGTGATTAATCCCTATATAATATCCTAAACTCTAATTCTAAAGTAATAAAAAGGTTCTTCTAATGTCTTGTTTATGTTCCAATTTAAGCCCTTTACACCAAATCATGATATCTCTCAAACAC